>NC_071611.1:6270956-6553453 GCF_024509145.1 Vidua macroura
ATTCCCTGTACTCTTTGGAGTTAAGCAAGGTTCAGATCCTCTCTGTTGCTTTCCATATCTATCCTTATGAATTGTTTGGGTGAGAAAAATTATAATCTTCATATCTTTTCAGAGGATGGATACATGGGCTTCTAGCTATACTGTAGTTCAGTATTTTGCAGAGACCTTGTCTGTGTGGATAGGATGGTCTCTCATCCCTGAGATGAGAGGAAGGGAAACCAAGCATCTGAATTCACATGGCAAAATTCTCATCCCAGGTAGGTCTATCTGAGCTTGCCTGTTAACAAGGGACATTGAAAGATTTAACACAAAATGATTTTTAAAAATGCAGGGACTTTATGTATTAGAGATGTAAAATTGAAGAGGACCTTCTTGGCCACAAAGGTTTCCTCAGTTTCTTTTGTTGTTCTCTTAATCAAATTGATAAAAATCCTCATGACCTGCTAAACAGGTCTGTCTGGACGTGTTAGCTGGCCGGGTCTGGTTGATACAGATTTTCCCTGCTTTGATGGTTTGGAACTGTTCAGTCTTGGATCTTGCCAGTTTTTCAAGTTTTATCAATAAACCAAATAGAAGCATTGCCTCTTTTGTTCTCCCCATGAATTTTCCAGAGATGGACAGAAACAGAAACTTTTCATTTTGAGTCGAAAGTAATTTTGCCATTTCATGTATATTGCATTTCATTTTTCGTCCTTACATCAGATAGCTTCTTTTTCCTTCTTTGTTATGTTAAATGAGAAATTGCTCAATTTTGTCACTGGGAAAGTAACAGTCCCTGTGTTAATTTCTGACAAGCAGCTGGCATTTAGTTATGGCTGATATGCACTATATTTCTTTGGCTACACTGAAATTCAAAATACATTAGAAACTAGGAAAAAAAGAAAAGAAAAAAGAAAAAAAAGAAAGGAAAAGAAAAGAAAAGAAAAGAAAAGAAAAGAAAAGAAAAGAAAAGAAAAGATCACATAGAACAAAACAAAATAAAAAATTTCCAGCAAATTATAAATGAAAGTTATAATATTACATGGCATAAATGACAATATCTGAAAGCTATTTCTAGTCTCTTAAGCATTTCCCCTCAAAAAGAAAAAGTCAATGTAAAATATTAAGTAAGAAAAAGTTCCTATTCATCCAACCTTCAACTTTTGTTTGTTTTTTCTGTGATGTTTTTAATTGAGATTTTTTGCTCCTCAAATAGAAAAAATATCTCAGTGTTTTCTTTGAGTTTTTTTATTTCAGTTTTTTTTTGCTTCCTGTTTCTCACTTCCTTCTTATCTGTATTTATATTAGGGATGGAAAGTGAGGCAAAAGTAAATATTAGGAGAGCACCAGTGGGAAGAAAATTCATATTCTCATTATTTTGTCTTTCAGTAACACCTCTGAGATGCCACTCTCTTCACATCACATAGCTCAAAACAAGAAGCAAGCCCAAACCCATTATTTTAAACACAAAAGACACACCAAAGGTGATGACAAAGAAAATATAGTATTTCATTTAACTATCACAAATGCCCAAATGCTGGAAAGCTATAGGTTGCCAGCTGTATGACTGATAGAAGAGATATCACACACCAGCAGGCACGGCGGCAAGCTTAGAACATTGGCTGGGGTTTTACAACCCCTTAAAAAATGGTTGTTTCCTTTACAATCCTTAAAAAAGGGTTGTTTCCTTTACATTTAAACATCTATTTGTTATTAGCCTCCTCTGCACAATATGGAATCAATGTCTCTATCTCCTTTGGACCTTTGGACAAGCACTGGAGTTTATACTTTGGACATTCCTCCTTCACAGGAACAGAAGCAAGGTATGCAAGGAGTCCCTAGAGGTAGGCTTTTGCTTCAAATGAAGCATTTTGCACTTCTACCCCATTGCAGTGAGAAGGAGATGTGTTTCTATTTCACTGCTATTTGAAAAGACACTAATTCATAGTGCATTCCCCCTCCCCACTCCCCCCTTTATCAGGAGAGTGATAGATTTATTGAGCCAGGTCTTCATCTGGTGTAAATTGGCATTGCTGCATTGACTCCTGTGGGCCTGCCTTGATTTATGCCAGTTGAGGATCTGGTCCATTTTCATGATATTTGAACATCAATCCTTGCATCTCCTTTTCCCATCCGTAGGCTTTTTCTGTCACGCTTCTGAGAAGAAAACGCAAATGAGTTAAGGGGCTGTCACCAGCCCAGGGAAGAATTTGCTATTCTTTCTTTGTGACTAGGGTCTCTCCTGTTAATTTCCATGGCAGGTCCCTCTCAAGTTTCTCCAAAACCTGTAACCATGTCCTCCTGAGGATGTCAGCTCCTGTTGCAGACTGAAACATTAACAGGGGAAGTTATTAGCTATTCTCTTTACATACTGCCTTTCTTTATATCTGAATTAATAGAAGTATGAATGCTGGTCATCAAAAGAAATAATGAGTTTTAGAAAGTGAAAATGACACTGACAAAAACAAAAGAAATCTGATCTCAGCAGAGGGGTCCACAGAGAAGAGGAACAAAGAGGTAGAAGATAAAAAAGAAAAATTGAGAACCTAAAAGGAAAAGAAAAGAAAGAAAGGGGAAAAGAGAAGAAAAGAGAAGAAAAGAGATGCTTGGAATAAGAAAGAGCAAACTAGTTCTTCAGCAGAATTGAAAGCAGTCAAAGTGCAGGCAGAAGGAAGAGAACTTATCAGATTTTAAAGTACATTTTTTTCTCCCTCCCATTTGATTGAATAACATAAATACATGTTGTTAAACCTCCTTACTGGATGGTCTGTTTGCAAATGTTCCTTTGATTATTCCAGGCTGGACAGAAGACTACACACTCAGAAGCAAAATGCCACAGAAGCACAATGTCCTATACCCACACAAAGCCTGAACAGCCCCCTTCCACCCTTCCCCTCACAGCCCAAAAATACTGCCCACTGCAGCAGTCAAAAACAGTGCTGGATATCAGATGTACATTTGCTGTGCCAAAACTGCTTCTGTTTGAGGAAGGAGCACAGGAGCAAAGAGAGCAAAATAAGAATGAAGGGAGGGAAAAGAAAAAACAAACCAAACAAAAAACCAAAACAAACCAAACAAGACAAACCTAAGCAAACCAAACAAAAAAAAAAAAAACAAACCAAAACAGAACAAAAACAAGAACAAACAAAAAAAACCAAACCAAACCAAACAAAAACAAAAACAAAAACAAAAACAAAAAAACAAAAAAAAAAAAAAAAAAAAAAAAAAAAAAAAACAGAGAACCAACCTGCCAAGCAATCTTTTTACCCCTGTCTTTTTTGGTTTATAATTTATGAAGTCTTGTTACACCTTTCCCTAGGAAAAGGGTCTTTTTGATCACTTCTAATACAGACACATCTTTTTTTTTTTTTTCTTGATCCCTTTTCCTCCATTCTGCTGATAAAATAAAAAGCTGAAATGAGTAAATAATTAATGTGAATATTTTAACTATACTTATCTAACTGCATCTACTTTCAACATTTTAAGTAATTGATTTCCTCAGCTTGAGGCCATACAGGCTCCTCTTAATGCACTGTATCTCCAGTTTACTTGTTTGACACCTGTATATCTGCTATTTCAGGAAGTAGAGGCAGTTAGATTAACAGTACTGCAATCACACAAGTGTTAAGGTTGGAAAAGACCTCTACAACCATTGAGTCCAACCACTGCCCAGCACTAACACAGTCCATCCAGAACTGCCCTGTTACTACTAAAACATGTCTCCAAGTGCTATATCTGCACATTTTCTAAACACTTCCAGGGATGGTGATTCCACCACTTCCACAGACAGCCTGTTCTAATGCATGAACATCCTTTCAGTGAAGAAAAGTTTCCTAATATCATTCAAGTTCCTGCTTTGCCACAAGTCTTCTGGATGTTCATAGCTATGCCACTTACTCTCTCTGGTCTGAGTTTCTTTTTATCACAAATATCATGGTGGTTTGCAACCTCCTAGGGAAGATAAGGAAGAAGTATGAAAATAATCTAGAAGTGCAAAGGCCACAAGGGCCCTTGATTTAAGTTTGTTTCATAGAACCAGCAATGACCGTTGCACTTCTGAATAATGGATGTAGTTTGATATTCCTCTGGCAGACATAATCTATCTCCATCTTTTCTGCAGTATTCAGAGTGGACATCTCTAACTCATATTTCATTATGTGTTGAATAACACTAGAGTCATTTATGTGAAGAGCAAATATGATAATGGAAGATTCTCATGAAAATAGCAAACTATTGTTTTTGCACTATCTTGAGGTGCTACACTCCCTGTCTTAGTATTTTACACCTTTATGCACTTTGGATTGATGCTGGGAACATTTCAAGCAGTGCAGCATGAAATTTCTGGTTCTTCCCTACTGGGGAATGATGGAAATTCCTCCTGGAGTGCTTTCCATGTGTCGCTATCTATATCTCTGTCTCTGTCTATCACACCTTTGACTGCCTTTAAAGTCTTCAGCTTAAAAGGTGTCATGCTGCTAAACTGTAAAACAGAGTCTATGAGTTTTTAAATCTTGGTTGGATTGTTTGCCATGGAGAAATAAGAATGCACTGCAATATATCTAAATAATTGAACTTTGAACCAAATGTATGGAAATATACCAGTGTGACATTTAAGACATTCAGCACTATGTTTTCCATGTCCATGGTTCCTTCATCATCCTGCTGGGTAATTGAAAGAGGACATTAATGAATCTTGAGAAGGGGTTATCTTGATTTTTTTTTTTTCTTTTTCAACTCTTCTTCATAAGCTATGAGATATCTCTTATTTCTGAACCTACTAATTGATGCAAATTTGTGTGATATCCTCCTGGGAGTCACTTACCTTATATCACAGATGGTCTCTGGGGAGATACGGATCTCAGCTGCAGTCCTGTGAAGAAAAGCTAAGTGAGCTTCTACTGTAGAAGAACTGTGATCAAGACACTCTATAATACAAAGAGAAAGAATCTCAGGACACCTGATACAAGCTGCATAGAATAATGAAATATGGAAAGGCAAAGTAACTAATGTAAATTATAAAAAATACACTCTTAAGACTGTTTGATACCTCTCTTTGAAGGTTTCAAATGAAAAGAGATAAAAGCTTGTTGGGAAAGTCTGCTTTTAAGTATGACAGGTTTTGAAAAAAAAAAATCTATTTTATTATACTCTTTATCAAAAGTCTTCTTTAGAATTGTTGTCTGCAGTATATTTAAAAAAAATTAAAAATCCATAAACCTGCACTCTTTATGTGTGATCAGGAACTGAACAGGTAAAATTAACTGGGGTTTTAGCAACCACAAATCATTATATTGATTAAAAAAAAAAAAGAGCCCAAAGAAAACTAGTGTCCTTTTAATAAATATTGAATTTCTAAGTAACTTTTCAAAATTTTAATATTTTAGATAAAATATTTATGACAGAGAGAGATTTTTCTTCATTAAATACACATTAATAAGTATAAGGAATATTTTTAATAAAGATAAAAGATAAAAAACAGTTTCTATCTGGTTTTTGTCTATTTAAAATCAGAGAAAAAAAATTACATAATCACAAATTAATTTAGCAGCCTCTGTCCCATGATAAGGCAATGACCAGGAGCTATTGGGAATTCAGACCTTTTGACCCTGTGTTGGAGTATTTCATCTCCAAGATAAATTATGCCCATGAAAAACTTATCATTTCATCTCAGAGCAATATGTACTGCACAAACAAGAATTATGTTGATGGCTACATAGTTCTTCCTTGATTTTGAGAGAGTTATTTTCATTTAATTTCAGTTACTACTGAAGACTTTCACAGGATGTCTTAGTGAGATGTTGGCTCTTGGGTTGCAAATAATGTTTCTGGTTTTTTCACATTTGGTTTGAGTTGAGATCATCAAACGAGGCCAGCACTGACTTCTGACTTGCTTCAAGATATATGATAAGTTATTATGATGTGTCACTTACTTAATCATACTCAAGGGTGTTAATATTTTGTGACATGTCAAGAATGAGGAGGTGCTGTAACTCAGAAGTTGCCTTCTGTCACAGCTGTCAAGAAGGACATGAAATCTGGTCCCTCTAGTAAAATTTACTTATCTCCCTATCTAATTTAGGACCAACACTTCAATATGCCATTCCTGTACTACCCTAGAGAAGTATTGTGTTAATGAAGAAGTTAAGGAAAAGGTTTTTCAGTTTCTATACACATCACCTGTGGATTTGGCCGCTGAATTACTGTGTGCTGTTGTATGTATCCTTTCCCTCCACCATCTACACTAAAAATCCATTTTTCAGAGCAAAAAAAGGTCAGCTCTCATATACTCCTCTTGAAAACAATGAGTTACAGATTACACTGACACCAAGATTATCAGCATGGAAGAGAAGCAGAGCCAAGTGCAATAGTATAACAACTCCACAGATAATGAAGCAGCAGCAGAAGCCTTTAAAATAAAATTGTTACAAAGGATTATAAATAAAGTTGTTGTTCTTCCCCTCAGTAAAAGACCCATGGAGCAAACAGTGGAATTATTAGGCACTTGAGTAAATATATATTTATTTTTTTCCAATCTTGTGTAACTCTTTGGCACAGCCTGTAACAGAAAACAAAAATATACTTTAGCTACAAAGCAATTATATTTATTTCAAAAAAATGCATTTCTTATAAAGCTAAATTGTTGATGAATATTGTTTTAAGTCCTGTTAGCAAGACCTAATTTCAACTGCATTTTAAAGCAATTTTAGGCAATGTCAATGGTTGATCCAACTATTAGGTGCTAATGCAATAAAAGGAATACAGAGGCTTCTTTTCCTGGAAAATAATATTTAATGGATGGGAGGACTGCAGGTACAAGACATACTAGAGCTCTTCATTAAAAGATTACCAAAATTTCTCTGGTAAGGTCAGATCAATTCAGCAAACAGGTTTTGTGTGGTTAATATGGAAAATTTGGTCAACCTACATGGAAGCTCTAGTATAGAGTGATCTTCTCAGAATCATGGAAAACTTTGGGTTTGAAGGCGCCTTAAAGATTATCCAGTTACAGTGCCCCTGTGGGCAGGGTCTCTTTCCACTAGACCAGGTTTCTCCAAGTCCCCTCCAACCTGGCCTCAGACACTTACAGGGATTTGCCATTCACAGTTTCTCTGGGCAAGCAGTGTCAGGGCCTCAATATCCTCACAGGAAAGAATTCATTCCTAATATCTAATCTAAACCACTTAATTTGAATTTGAACCCATTCCCCCTTGTTCTGTTACTCCATGTCCTTGTAAAAATTCCCTTTCCATTGCTCTTGTAGCGCCTTCTGGAAGGTTCCAGAAGTTCATCCCAGATGCTTCTCCAGGCTGAACAAAAAAATGTTCTCAGCCTATCTCCATAACAGAGGCTGTCCAGCCCACAGATCGTCTTGGTAGCCTTCTCCACATTCATTTCAGCAAGTGCATGTCCCTGGAACACTGTCTAGTAAAGACTGAGGCAAAAAAAGTTGTTGAACACCTCAGCAACTTCACCTACCCAGTCCCAGGTAACTCCAGTTTCCTTCCATAAAGGGCCCATATTTTCCCTGGTTTTCCTTTTACCACCAACGTACCTAGAGAAGCTTTCCTTGTTACCTTGACAGAATACTGTTCTAACATTTACATGTCTTTTAATCTTACTGTAGGTCAAAGAAAAGTCCCAAATATGCATGTTTTCCTGAGGCTTTCAGGGCATTAGGTTATGGTTCCATGTTTTCTTGTCTAAACCCATCTCTCTTGTAAATACATAAAAAATAATAGAAGGAGGTCAGGGGACAATTATAATTAGTCACCAAGGTCAGAACTACAAGTAATGGGATGAAGCTGCAACAAAGAGGAAATTTTAGTTAATGGTTAAGACAAACTTTATAACTATTAGGATAGCTAGATCCATGGAACAAACTGCCAAGGGAGGTCACATTGCTTTCACTGAGAAGCATTCAAGGACAGACTTATAATCAGTCTCACAGTAATGTCTTAAGGAAAATTAATTCAGTCTTGTTACGAAGCACAAGCACAAGATATGCCACTCACTAGGGTCCCTCTTCCAACTCTAATGTTTCAGCACTGAATCTGTGCAAAAAAACAATAATTCTATTTTCCTATAGAAAAGAAGTTTGAGGAGAGAATGCTGTTAATATATATATATTGACTAATACTTTGCTAATGCTTCTATCATGTCTGAGTGCCACTATACAGAAGAGATTTTAAAGAATGTTAATAGTGATTCTGCCCAATATTTATTATTTTATCCAAGCATCACAAACCTCATTGCAAGTTTTGTGAAGCTCAATTAACCTATCAAACTTCACCACAGGAACATGTTGTGCCCAGGTGGTTATTGTGACAAAAGCAGCTGTGTCATGAGAATTGAGGATTTATTTCTAAATCATAATAAATAGCTTGAAGCAGTGCCAAATTCAGGATTGAGTTGAAAAGGTTGAGTGTATCAGGGAAAATAGGTGCTATTTTAAAGGCAGATAGACAATTAATAGTCCACCCTTGATCCTCTGGGCCATGTCCTCAGAGCTAACTGAGTTGGGCTTGAAGCAAAAAACCATATGGCTGAACTCCTCATGGTCACTTTTCTACATAGTTAAATCTTGGGCCAAACAAAGCATTGCTGACAGTGTAATTTCTTTAGCTTTCTGAATAGAGGAAAACCTCTTTCCACAAAGAAAGCCCTAGGAGTTCCTTATGTTAATTCCCACATTGAGTCCAAAATCTCTGTTTGAAGTAGGGAAAGAACAGCAAACCCATTTAAAGAACACCCAGAGATGGAAAATCTATCATCATCTTTGGTAAACAGCTCCCATGGTTAACAGTTTTACTGTTTAATTCTGTACTTTATTTTCAGTTTGAATTTCTGTAGCTTTAACAACTAGCCATTGAACACTGCTGCAACATTGTCCACAATGTTCTGTATGTAGATATTTACAGACTAACCAAATCTCCACATGTGTTTTACCTCTGCTAAGTCAAATCAAATGAAATACCAAATTTGTATGGGGATGAGTAAGAAAAAATTACCTGGACCCTGATGTGAAAAGACTGTACAAAGGAAACATGGATGAATAGCAGTTATAGCCATGTTTAAAATTTACTAATTCCTTGTGTTGACCTTCTGTTTGTATAGTCAGTTTCAATCCTTGTTCTTCCCTGGATTTGTAATGGCACATTTGGTCCCAGCTGTTTGCTTACGCCCAGCTTATCAAGCAATCTAGGGAGCTCCAAGTCAGTCATGCATTCTGCTCATTATTTACTGCTGCACCGAAATTTATGCCATCTAAAAATGCTCTCAGTATTTTTTTTTTTTTTTTTTTCCCCCCATATCCTCGCTAAAACTATTTCATCATGATACGTATGAACCATGACCTCACTGGAATTCCAACAAAAGGAATGTTTGAGGGCTGATTGCACATTTTATTGATATTGATATTTTGGAATCCAATACTCAGTAACTTTTTTTGACTGTACAAAGTAATCTATATTAATTATTCAAACCAAGAGTATCAACTACCTCTTTCACTTAATCTTAAAAAAGTGCTCTAATTTATTCTTGAAATAATGTTCTTATAATTGACCAACCTTTGTCTGGGACTTTGAAGCTTTTGTCTGAATACCCATCTTTCCAAGTTATAATGACTAATGCATTAAAAATGGATTTAGTCTAGTCATAAAAAAAAAATCAGTTATTAGTTTGTGGTTTTTTTTGTTTGTGTTTGGTTTTAGTTTTAATTTGACTTGGTTTTGTTTTTTTCTGTGGGGAGGGGGGAGTTACATGACAAATACCTTTTATCAGCATCCTTCAAATGACTTTAGTTTCCCAGAACAAGTTAAGTGCACATGAAAAGCATTAAAAGTGTCAAAGGACACTTTTATTCTGGCTATTTCACAGCAGCAGTAGCAGCCAAGGAAGGAGTATCCAGAAAGAACAGTTTTGGTAAGCACCAAGGCTAGACCATATAAAGACAAGATCTGGAAAATGCTGACCAATTTATATAGACTATCCTTAGACCAGGAGAAGGAGAAGTTACTTACGTCCCCTTAATTTTAAAAATTCTTGTCTTCTTTTTAGCCTGAAGCAGAGGAGTTGGAGAAGGGATCTTATCACTGTGTGTGTCTGGAGGGAGGTTGTCAAGAGGATGGATCCAGGCTCTACTCAGTAGTGCCAAGCAATGGAATGTCAGAAACTGGCAGATGGGTATTTCCATGTGAATGAAAACTTTCTTCTTGAGGAAGAATCTCTTTTATGTGTGGGTGACTGAGCACTGGAACGGATTGCCCAGACAGTATGGCTGTGGGGTCTCCTTCCCTGTAGATACTCCAAAGATATCTGGACACAATCCTGAGCAATGTGCTGTAGGGGACCCTACTGCAGTAGGGAGGCTGGAGTAGATGAATTTCAGACCCTCACAACAATTAGTTCAGTTACACCAAAAAAATCCCCAAAAATGCTGCTGCTCCAAGTATTGAAAATGTAGGTACAGCAACACTTTGAACAGAACAATTATGCTAAAATTGAGAGACTGGATACCGATCAGCAATGTGACAATTGAACCCATTGCTTCAGACAAAATGCTGTTGTAAATGTTCAAAAGACAGTGAAGGGAGAGAAGAGGAGGAAAAGAAAGAGGGGATGTTCATTTTTATCACATTAGGATTGATTTAAAGATTGTTTGGGAGCTACTTTCATTTTCATTTTAATATTATTAGGAGATAGCAGCATGTAACAGGCTTTGACACTGAATGCTATGCTTTGCATCAGTTGCAGAAGATGCCTGGGGAAGCAGGGGGGAGCAGGGAGGAATTGATCAGATTCTTTCTTTTTTCATATGGGAGGGAAAAGTTGTGTGACATTTACAAAGTCAACTGTCACCTGAACAACAGGCTGGAAGACAAGTTTCTACATTTCGTGCTTTATGTCTTATTTTAACCCATACATAACTATTGTTCTTGGGCTGGAGTTAAAGGGAACATGCTACTTAGAATAATGAAAATAAGATACTTCTACTTATTTATCCATTATCTCTCTCTTCTGTCATTCTATCTTCTTTCATTCAATCTTTACTGTGTTGTTCTCTCCACCTCAAACCTGTTGTCATCATGTTTTCAGTTGAAAACAAGCATTCATACCTGGACTTTCACTAACCTACCAGCCTCTAATAAAACATTGCCAATAGTTGTTAAGGCATTTTACAAATAACTCTAACAATGGGACTTGAGATTTATGACATGTCTTATTTTGAGGATTTGATTTTTTTTTTTTTTTTTTTTTTTGGACAGGGAATCTGACAATGAAAGACATGGAATCTACTGACAGGTGTTAAATGGTGAAATAACAGTCAAACAGGAATGGCTGCAACCGAAGTCTGGGCTTTACAGCACAGTTTATCAGCATAGAGCAAACCTTTTATGTATGGTTTGACTACATGTTTTTAAGGACAATGCCTTTAAATTCTATCTTGTTTTTTTTTTTCCAGTTGCAGATATTTCTTCATCCATTTAATCCTAAATCCCTGAACAATCTGTCCAGTGATAGATCATTAAAGGCTGATCAGAGTTACACTGCTTGAAGAACAAAGGAGGTGACTAAGGATCATAGAATCATAGGATTGTTTATGTTGGAAAATACCTCTAAGGTCATTGAGGTAATACAGCACTGCCAAGCTGCCACTACACCATGTCCCCAAATGATATATCTACACTTTTCAAAAAAAAAAAAAATTTCCAGAGATGGTGACTCTACCACTTCCCTGAGCAGTCTGTTTCAATATCTTTTTCTTCAGGGAAGAAAAATATTCAAATCTAAAATTTTAATTTCCCCTGCCCAATCTTGTCTCTTGTTACCTGGAAGAAAAGACTGACTTTCACCCAGCTACAGTCTCCTTTCAGGTTTGATCTCTGAGATGGGTCTCTCAGAGCAGAAGATTATGGAAGACCCTAAACCACTAAAGAATCAGTGTGATGTATGTGTCACTGTGCAATACCTCAAGTTCTCCTGTAGGTTTTAATTTCCTGCTCTTTGTGTCTTCTTAATGCAGACCCTGGTGATTCACCTGGATATCAACTTGGGCTTTACTGTTTGAATTGAGTAGTGAAAATGTTGCTTCTTCCTCCATTTGGAGTCTACAGAGTAGACAGGGGATGGAGGGGAGAATCTGGAATCTTTGTGTTATCATCATGGCCAATTAAAAGCTGAGAGAGATCATAGTATTGATGGACCCAAAAAATATGTGGAAATGAGCACAGCATAAGCAGCTGGAATCTTCCGAATGGCATGAATCTTCTCTCCTTTCCTGAAATATGGCATCTAGGATAACAGTTACACTCATGACCCCCCACCAGAGCTGGTCTGCAGTTGCTTCTTGCTTTAAATGCTGAACAGCTTCTTCAGTGACAACACTGTGCATGGTAAGCAGAATAAGAAATCAGTCAGCTTGCAGATCGATGGTACATTTCCAGTTGCATCCCAGCCTGGGGGAACATGCATGTTTCTGCTAAAGTCAGACACCTTCCCAGAGGGAGCCTACATGTCTCATTCTCTCGTGGAAATCATAGGTCTCATCAGTGCAGTAATTCAGCATGTCTCAAATATTTCAGATTAGACAGGACAGCTATAATCTTTTTCTTTTTCTTCTTCCCCAGAGGAGGGAAATGACTTTATTTGCTGAGCCATGTCTATGCCTGTTTCTCTACAGGTACTTATGTGAAGAAATTATTGAGCTAGACTTAAGTTTTGCACTTGGGTTTGAATGTGGTTTGTCTGAAAGCATGGCCAGGCTAGAAAACAGAAAAATTTGAAGGAACTCACTGGTCAGGCAAGATAGGAATAGAGGGAACTACATGAGTGGTGAAGTGCATGAAGGCTGACTTCTTATCTTAATTATTTCTACATAGAAATAATTCTATGTAGAAATAATTCTTCCCAGATGCCTGGGAAGAAATAATTCTTCCCAGATGCCTGGGAATAGTGGAGACCAGAAACAATCTATTGCTTTCAGTTGCTGGCAAGATTTATTTCCTCCTGAGTGGATGACATTGTTAGCAGGTTGAATATTCATAATTGGGTTTACAATATCTCCCATTTACCTTGGTTTAAATAAGAATAATCAACTGTTACAGTTAACTTCTTCATATAGGTAGGATTTGCTTGTAAGTATTATCTGAAGAGGAATGTATGGTTGGAGCCATGAAAGTCTAGCCCCTGCAATAGAAGGGATCACAACCTACTGTTGTTGACTTCTAAATAAATAAGTTTTCCATGTTCTGACTTTGAAATAAAAGTATTGGTGTCTTATCTATCTATTTATGTGACAGACTAAGGTATTTAAATACTGTTTTAATTAGCCTCTATCCTTAGCAGTTTTCAGGTAGCTAATGTGTTTTATAATCTCAGGTACTTGGTTTTATTTATCAGATGTAATCCCTGGGATCATAGCTCTGGGCTGTGCTTCCACTGCAGAGGGCAGACACCTAACTGTAATTTCAGTGGATCAGTCAGGATAAAGTGTGTTGCCCTATAGCTACCGCATACTGCACTATCTTCAAAATCTGCCCTAAGTACCTTGAGTAATTTTACCTGAAGAACATCTCTGTGATCAGTATTAAACTGAGTGAGTAGTAAGAATCAGATCCTGAGATTGAATGAGATCTAGCACCTGGCTGAGAAACAATGAGCTCTGATTGAAGCTTCACCAGCGCAGAAATAGTTATGTCAAGTTTATGGTCTTGTAACCTAAACTGCAGTCTATCCATCTGACTTTATTCTTATAAGAGTCAATCCTCTTTACATTTACAGTTTAGATGACATCCTTCCCTTCGGATGACTTTCATTCTGCACTGAATTATTACCTTTCAATGGAGCAGAATTAGCTCAGACTCTCTCTGTCAAAGTTCATTACAATTGTGTTACAAACCTCATCTGCAGACACATCCAAGCAAATGTAATCATTTGTTCTTGTAGCACTCTGAATTTAAAACCATTATAAATAATTATGATTGTGCTAAGCAACTAGAGCAAAGGCTGTTCAGGATAAGTTTTTACAGCTCTAGGTCAAATCTGTTGTAGGTGTAAATTGAGGAATAGAGCAAGACCTACACTAGCTAAAGACTGTAGAAAATCTTGACAATGAGTCTGGTTCCTAAGAGCAGACACAAAAGCCTCAAGCCAGCTGTTCTGTCTGGTTTATGATGAACCACCACCTTTGATCAGAGAAGAGGGGCTGAGGTGTGCTGAGATGTGATGAGGTTTATTAACTGCAGGTATAACATTCAAGTGTGTCGGCCCCAGAGGAACTTTGCAGGCTGTGATGACACCAGTGGGATTACAGCAACAGTACATGTGGCCCACCGCCTTTCAGATCCATAATGTAAAAACCAAATTTCATTTCTAGTAATGACACTGCAGGTAGATAAAATAGGTTGCCCACATGGGAGGACCAGGAGATGTTTATAGCTTCATGCCTCTGTTTCTTCCCCATGTTTTTCATGCTCTTTCCTCAGGACTATGCACTTTCCATTTGCTGCTTTTCCCTGTAGTACAAATCTCTTCCCTCAATTTGCTCCCTTGAACCTCATTTTCTGCTATTTTAACTTCTACTCTTAGCACTATCTATGCTTCATCAATAAATCTCTCCTACTCATTTATCACTTTTGCTCTCTACCAAGAAGCCCTTTTCTAGTGTGACATCCCAGCACACTTAATCACAACATGGGCTAGGGAGATGCCTTCCTTCAGTTGGTTGGCACAGCACAGAGAAAAATTTGTGGCCCACAATAGCAACGAGTAAACCACTCCAATGATGATTATAATGATGGAATGGTATCTTTAGCACATCTGAGAGGTTTCAAGCCAATTCAGAACATTATTAGGGAATTTGTGAAGTTGAAGGTGGCACCTAAGCTGTCAGACTTAGGTTCTATCTGCTCTGGAAGGTATTTTTTTTTTTTTTAGAAAAGTCAACAGCTAAACCTGCAGATTGCTGCAAACTGCCAAACATGTTTCCTCCCTTTTCCAGCTACTACTGTCATTTGGGCCAATAGGGGGCACAAAAAGACAGTTACAGATTGAATAGCCCTTGAATGTAACATACCATTATAGTCCGTGTTTTAGAAGGGTTTCCTTCTTCTTTTAAATTATATGGCTGTATCAGCTCATTTATAGAGGAGTTTTGTTTTGTACACCTTCTGAAACTCACTTTACATCATTTTGCAAGAAAAAAGGCAGAAAAGAGTTTGCCCTCATATTTATACACTCACGCTGAAAAAAAATCTTATTGATCAGAATGCATGTGTGTGTAATTATATCTTATCATCAGAGCTCTGGGCTGAAAAAGCTTGACTTTAGCTTGGTTTATAACATCTTTCACTGTTTATAACATCTTTTACTATTTAGAGAAAATATGTTATGTATTGTCTTTTCAAACAAAATCTCCAGCTCCAGGAGATTTTCAATGGATGATGTATACTCAACTGAATTTGGCCAGCATATAACTCTCAACTGTTTATTGCACATACATGAAAATTATTTAGAGATTTGCAGTGAAAAAAGCTAGTATTTATTAAAGACATTACATTTCATTCATTATCTGGCATATTTGTAAATTAAAAATGTGCTGCATACAGTGCTTTATTCTATCAAACTTAAATAATAGAGACCCTGTGGATTCTTATCCACATCTTCATTTACTTTTTAAAAGATTACAAAATACTTATTCACACAATCTGGAATTCACAAGGAAGAGAAGAAACATCTAGATATTTTGTGATAAGAGAAAGTTTGCGTATACAAAAAAGTATATTAATGTAACATGCAAGATCATTATAAAAGGACAATGTTTATATAAAACAACAAATATAAGTCAGGATCTACATCAAATGCCTTCCACTCCTCTTTAGATGCACTTTTGTCTCCTTTGTTTACCAGAGACTGAATTGTGCTGGAACTGCATGCAATAATCAGAGACATCTAGTGGCTGCCTGACAGACTGCAAACAAACATCATCACATGCCTCTCCCCACAGCCCTCCAGACACACAAACAGCCATAGATGTCCTGTTGTTTTAAGGGTCCCTTTTCCCAGTCCTTTCAGATGGGACACTAGGGACCCATATCATTTCCCCACTGATGGAAATGCAGGTGATGTTTCAGAGATACCTTCTTGTAGTTCTCTCCAGTGAAAATGCTTAGGGATCCTCTTTCACCTCCGTGGTCTGTGCTTTGCTTAATGTATTCCTGTCTAATCACTTACAGTGCATTTCCGCAAACAAACAATTAAAAATGAAAAGGCTACACTGAAACAATGGATGCTTGTTTTGACCCAGAAAAATAAAACAGTGGAGGTATAAACTGTGTAGAAATTATAGGGCTAATGTATCTTCCAGAATAATAAAAATATATCTGGTTTCCAATTTTGTCTTACTTTGCAATTTCCCTGATATGTTACTGCTCATGAGAAGCGAAAATACAAACTGAGATTTTTCCCACTTTTTCTTCCCCTCACTCTTGCGCTGCCCTCTCCCTATCCCCAAAAACTGGCCAACATTTTTGCCCAAGTTTTGTTGGGTTCTGAGGGTTTTTGTTGTTGTTGTTTATTTGTCTATATTTGTTTCCTTGGGGGCTTTACTAAGGAAATTTTCTTCTTAAAAACTGCAGTCTTCCTACCCTGACAGGCCAGATGCTGATATAAACCTTTAGACTAAATATAAGTAACCCTAAATATCATATTTGTCAATTCTAATTTCCACATTCCTCACATAAAATACATTTGTGGCTGTTTTTTTTTTTAGTTTCACAGGTGCTTATGTTAAAAAATAACAAATTACTTTAATCAGTTTATTGTTGGGGAAAAAAAAACTAAAAAAATACACACAGAGGAATTGTTTAGAAATTATCTTACAGGGAATTTTCTTCTTTCTTCCTAAAGAATTATTTTTGCAATGGACCTGTAACCAGGAAACAAGTGATGATCACTTTTTGCATGACACATCCCTACATCTATAGAGGAAAAAACCAGACAAAGCTCCAGAGAAATTGGTGTCTGGAGAGAAGAGAAGCTCCTTGTTTGAGGCAGCTGGCACAGTCACACCATAAGTTTCCGTCTAGTTAAATCCCTGCCTTCCCTTAAAGCAAACAAACTCCAGAATCACTCAGAACAAACACACTCCATTCCAAACCTAGTCAAGGCAGCAAGCAAATACACAATAGAAAACACCAGGCAATTAGACTTCTAAAGTCAGTTTAAACACAGGCACAGCAGATCAGCAAACACTTCCTTCCTCTTATGGCAAGCAAACATGGGAGGCACCCATTCTGCTCGGAGGGTCATGTCTCTCCCATGACATATTGTTCCCTCTGTGTCTGGTTTCCTGTCTGGAAAAAAAAAAATTGATATAATTTTGCTAATTAGAGTTGTCTATATGCTTTTCTTCTTATAGCTGTGTTATATAATTATATATTTTTTGGATAGTTAGGGGTAGGAAGCAACTTGACAAAATAGGATGTGGAGTCGGCATGATCAGCCAGTTGACCATGAGACAACAATGTGCTCTTGTAGCAAAGAAGGTCAACAGTGTCCTGGGCTGCATTAGACAGAGCCAGTGGGTTGAGGAAGGGCATCCTCCTCTGATCAACACTGGTGAGACATCTCTAGAGAGCTCTGCTCTCCAGGGCATGAGAGACATGGGTACTTCAGAGTCCAGCAAAGCACCATCCAGATGGTCAAGGATCTGGAGAACAACGTGAACACAGAGAGGCTGGTGGAGATGATATCTGTTGACCCTGGAGAGAAGACAAATGAGGGTTTTGTTTTGTCTTTGATAAATTCACAGATATTTAAAAAAATATGAAATTAGGTTATTCCCGGAGATGCTCAATGGAAAAATGAGAGAGAACACAAAGAAGATAAATATTGCTCTCTCAATTTCTGCATCAGGGTAAAGTAGAGTATACATCTTTAATTTCACACTTAGCCCAAGAGACTAATCCCTGCTCTCTATAATTACCTAAAAGGATATAATAGACACATGGGAGTCAATCTCTTTTCCCACATAACAAGCAATAGGACAAGGAGAAATTTTCTCAAGTTGCACCAAGGAAGATTTAGAATGGATATTAGGAAAAACTTCTTCACTAAAAGGGTGTTCAGATGTTGGAACAGGCTGTGCAGGGAAGTGGTGGAATCGCCATCCCCTAGAAGTGTTCAAAAAATACGTGGATGTGGTGCTTAGAGTCACACTTGGTGGTACACTTGTCACTGCTAGGTAAATGATTGAACTTGATGATTTAGAGGTCTCTTCCAACCTTAATAATTCTATTATATTGATGAAAAAATTGTCATGTGCAATGCTAACAACAAGAGCTTTTGTAATAGATGTAACAGGCTTCAGTTTTAACAGCATGCCATGCACAACAACATCACTTATTTACAATGGAAGATGCAAAAACAATTGTATGAGCTATCTGAAATATTCCTATAGTCCCATAAGATGCAGGACAGACTTCCAATTAACATAATGCATTTGCAGTCCCAAACTTCTACTGAAGTTGTTACAAGCCTTTTTTCCAAAATTAGCACTTTAGGGTCAGATATTAAGGCTGAGGAATCATAGAATTACAGAATGGTTTTCAAGGAACCTTAAATATAATCCCATTCCAACCCACTTCCATGGGCCGCATCTACCTTCCACTAGATCAGGTTGCTCCAAACCCCATCCAAGAATCTATGTGGCTGTTTTCCAAATTTCAGGGGAATTTCCTACCCTTTTTACAAGCATCTAAACATCTGTGGTGTAACAGAGCTAAGATAAAGGAACATTCACAGAGCTTTTATACTGGAGTAAGACCATAGTTGTCTCATTTAAAGCTATTTGGAGGAATAATGTTGCTGATGTGAGTAAATATATATCAGGATTGTTCATTTACAGGATTACTTCTACTGATATTTCTTCATTACACTTAGGAAGTCATACTCAAGCCAGAAGGCTCAAGTCATTTCTAAAATAGAAGAAAAAAAAAAAAAATCTTAGCTACTGCATTCCTATAAAGGCCTTATAAACCTGAGCTCAGAAGTGTGCCTTCTAATGCAGTTTCCTGCCATCCGTTCTTGCTTTTGAGTAACTTCCAGCAGACAATTGTGTGAATAAACCAGTGATGCATTTATTTCTCAGTCCAACTGGACAAGACACTTCACTTTAGCATCTGGAATTGAAGCAGACTCTACCTAATTTTTTTTCTTCTTTATTCAACATTACAAAAGCCTGTTTTTGGCAGGCAAAAATGCACAAGCTAAATTTTGTGCATGAGGTGAAATACGTGTCTGAACAAGTTTCCTTTATGTGTCCTGCATGGTCACAGACAGCAAATACACAGGGTCATATTGCAATGTAGATAGTTCCGTTTCCTAAGAGTGCAAATGAATACCAACAGTGAATTTACAAGCTACTCTTGTTCTTTTATTTTAGCAGATAAATTAAATTCTCCAACAAAATAACTATGTAAGAAACTTTTGAAATATGTATTCTGGTATGCTTTATGCAAGAGCAAGCCTTTGATATTTGCCAGCTATAGAGGGGAAGACTGGTAGAAAGTGTGAGTTGCAGTTATGATGAAAATTAATTCTTTAAACAAATTCAGATTACTTGTGTGTACTAATTACTTTCAGGTATTAGCCTGATAACACTGGCCTTTTGCCTGCCATTTAATTCACATAATGTGGAAGGTGCTGGGAAAAAAAAAAAAAAAAAAGGAAAGGTAACTTAACAGTCCTTGCCTCAAAGAATAGACTATTGGACCTCTAGGGCACCTCAGCTGTTCTGTATGATGAAATAAAAGTATAAGGCACCTCAAAGAGTGTTTTCACAAAGAAAAGTCAAGGGATGAGAAAGGAGAAAAAGCCTCACGCTGAATACTGAGGTTTGTCAGAAAATCCTTGCCGTATGTCAGACTCAAGCTGCTGATCAGGACTGTAGGTATCTGCTTCAATCACCTGGTATCTGGTAGCCAGGACCCCGCATCAGGGGCAGTCTCATACGTCTGTTCTTTGAATTAAATGCATATGGCTCACTTCTTTTAAGGGAAGCAAGAGGTGTCCTACCACACACCTCTCTTCTGATCTCTCACTGGCTATGACATTCTTCACAAGCCCAAAATCTCCATTCCTGTACCCTGACAGAATGCAAATTCCCTGCTCCTCAGGTTGTGCTGGGTGGACTGAGAGGATCACCAAGTGGATGATTTCACATTCCCTATGTCCTCCTCAAGTGCCCGTGGGAGGCTACTGGACACTACCCAGGGGGAGAGTTCCAGTGGATGGGGCTACATAGGTATTTTGCAATTTGAACAAGAAACTGAGACAATTCAGGGAGAGATACCACAGCCAGAAACCACTTCATGGATTTATGCAAGGTGACCACCCCGGGAGAGGGGAAGCACTACAAACATATCCTATGCAGCAGACAGAGATGCAGGAGGTCAGTCATTTATTTCAAGCTTTCATTTATTGCTTCAGGAGGAAAAATCTGTCTGCCAAATGTTTTGAATGTGCCTCTTTGTAGAAGAGGAGAGCATACTGTGGGTGAGCCTTCTGGTCAGAGAAGAAGGCTCAGTGATTTCATGCAATTGAAGACCATCTTTCAGCACTGGATAACAGCAACAAAATTTCCCCATCCCATCTGCACAAGTTTGTTTCTAAGAAGCTTCTTGGTTTTAATGTATGACCAGCAACTGCAGGCAGAGAGGCTGAGAGTAATATCAGAATTTCCAACTATTTTATGGATGTCAGGGACAGAAACAAAGGCTAGAGTCCCCCCTCTTTCTTCATCCTATTCTAGGGTCCAATCCAGAAGGCAAGCCAATAACAGGAGTTTCATAAATTTCAGTAGGGAATATTTAAGCTCCACATGTTGCACGAATATTAATTAGAGCCATCAACCAATGAAGCAAATGGGATTCTTTTAGTGTTATACTGAAAGGCTACTTGTGAAGAAAATTTCTCCATTTGACTAAAAATGTTCACTTTGATCTGACTTCCCTGGTTTTCCTTTCTGGGAAAGGAGAGACAAATAAAAATTATACTTTTAAAAAATAAGGGCTTTTTTTGAAGTTTATTGAAATTTAAACCCAAAAATAATACACAATAAATTAACTTAATTGCTTTCCTGTTCCAAACTTTTTTTTTCTTTTGAAAACTGTGTACTATTTATATTTTAGATTTAGATTAAAGTAAAATGGAATTTTATTATGTGACAAAAATACAAAGACACAGAGGAAAAGGTTTTATGTAGCTTGGTTAAGAAAGATATGCTTATGTCAGGAATTTAAAGGAGGGGAGGGGAGGGGAGGGGAGGGGAGGGGAGGGGAGGGGAGGGGAGGGGAGGGGAGGGGAGGGGAGGGGAGGGGAGTTCCGGGAAGGGAAGGGAAGGGAAGGGAAGGGAAGGGAAGGGAAGGGAAGGGAAGGGAAGGGAAGGGAAGGGAAGGGAAGGGAAGGGAAGGGAAGGGAAGGGAAGGGAAGGGAAGGGAAGGGAAGGGAAGGGAAGGGAAGGGAAGGGAAGGGAAGGGAAGGGAAGGGAAGGGAAGGGAAGGGAAGGGAAGGGAAGGGAAGGGAAGGGAAGGGAAGGGAAGGGAAGGGAAGGGAAGGGAAGGGAAGGGAAGGGAAGGGAAGGGAAGGGAAGGGAAGGGAAGGGAAGGGGAGGGAAGGGAAGGGGAGGGGAGGGGAGGGGAGGGGAGGGGAGGGGAGGGGAGGGGAGGAAGGAAGTTGCGGACAGAAGGAAGTTGCGGAAGTTGCGGAAGTTGCGGAAGTTGCGGAAGTTGCGGAAGGAAGGAAGGAAGGAAGGAAGGAAGGAAGGAAGGAAGGAAGGAAGGAAGGAAGGAAAAAAAAACAAGATAAAAAGGACAACATAGAACTAATCGGTCAATGTAGACTGCAGTCTCTTTTGGCTCTCATAGTAATTCATTCCCAGCATGAAAAATATAGTGTGAATTAATAAGTTCTAGGAGAAATTATGCACAGCCTGATAAAAGTGAATCAAAATGCTTATTGTGATTAAAAATCTTTTGTTGTATTTCATGGGCTACAGTCCTGCAAAGAATGGAATGGTGGCACTAATGGGACAATTCCTATCTGCAGTTAGATGTATCTGTTAGAACATAAATTAACCCTGAGGTATGATATGTAACTCATGTATGGTGTTTGGCAAATGGAATTGCACAGCCAAAGAATTACATAAATTTTAATCTCAGAGAGTGCAAGCAGTTCAGGCAATGCTATCATAGAGAGCTGTAAGATGTATTTACACCAATGAATATCAAGTTCAACTTCTCTTCCTTTGGAGAAGACTGTAGTTAACTCTTCATGCCAAATTCAAGGGTTTGTTCTTACCCTTATTTCTGATTTTGTATATTAAAATGGATTCAGAGAAGCTAAGCTTAGAAAACAGAAGAATGTCTTACAATGTTGTGCCGATGTCTTTTATTTCTTACAAAACAAGAAGGGTGGGATAAATATAGGGGGGAAAAATTGTTAATTGGCCTTTCTTTCATTGTTCTCTTTCCTTTCTCTCCTTATTCATTATCAGCCCAAACCACTGTAAGCCCTTTGCTTCCAGGGGCGAGAAGGGTTAAATTTCTTCCACTTCATCCAGTCTCTCTTGAAGCTGGAGTTACACTCATCAAGGATCTAGCATGGGGAGGGATGGATTTCTTCAGACAGCCTGAGGGTTCCAACAGCAGCCTTCGCTTTCAATCAATGTCGAGAGGCACGAGTGGAAATTCATTCAGTGAGCAGTCGGAGGTCTTTGCTTGTCCATACAGCCGCCTGGCACACAATCCCAAGCACAAACTGGTGGCGTCTCAGCTGGAGATCTGACATTTTGCCGAACCACTGTTTGCTTGAGAACTGATAATTAAACACTCTTTCTCCTTAAAAAAAAATAAAAATAAAAAGGTAGATAAAAAAAAATATTAAGTCAACTCTGGTGGTAACCTTGAAGGCTTCCTTTTGTCAAGGTCTCAATATATGCCAAAATATATTTTTTTCATGATTGGTCCTGGCAGTACAATTGCATTTTCTGTTACCTGAGTGTATTATTCTGACTGTTTTCATTTGACTTGCCTCTAGGATGCTGTGCTGCTCTGGTAGAAAGATCTGTGCACTGGCAGAGTTCATGAACTCACACTTGCAAGCTGATCTTTGCCCTGTGTATTTCTAAATATTTTGGTGTGTATGTAACATGACAGAATGTGACTTTGCACTGAAAAGCCAGATAGAGGAAGAAACATCTCACATCCCCTTCTTCCTCCATGTCTCCCCGCTCCTCCAATCCTGCCAAGTTTTATTATGCTCAGAAGACAACTAGATGAGTCATAATATTTAACCAATACTGGGGAAGGGAGAAGTTTCAATTAATTTCATTACACATTAACAAAGCCCAGCTCATGACACAGTGAAAGTCTATACAGTCTTCTGTAGACAGATGAGTGCTTACCCTCTCTGTCCTCTGATTTTCCTGGATGAGATGGAGATGTATTAACACAGCTTATTAGCTGTTCTGTAGTGCTCCTTAAAGTCTAATGTCACTGTAAGACAAGCCAAGCAATCCTTAGTTTGAAGCTAGCTTGATCAACTCATACTGAAATGCACTATTTTGTGGTTTTTTTTTTTTTTTGTTTTGTTTTTTTTTTTTCCAATTCTAGGCACAGGTAAAAAACCCTGAAAATTGTAGGCATATCTGGAGGTGTCTCTTAAAGCCTCAGAAAAACAGCCCTGGCGTTCTGTGTGATCACATGTCACCTGGTTCCAATCAGCTATGATCACAGCCAGCTTGAAGCCTGGTTCTGATGCAGGAAAGTAATAAGGCCTAGACACTAAAAGGGCAGAGGCAACTGATATACTCCACAGTTTCACATCAGAAAAGTAATGTGGTCAGAGAAGAGGACTGGAGAAGGGATTCTGTCCTCTGAAAACAATTCTCATTTGGGCCATCTTTGACATCACTACCTGGAGGTAGCCTTGGTCCACTGATTCCAGTCTTGTTTCTAGATTGTTTTCTTTCTTTCTTTCTCTTTCTTTCTCTTTCTTATGCTTTCTTTCTCTCTCTTTTTCTTTCTTTCTCTCTTTCTTCTCTCTCCTTTTTTTTTTTTTCTTGTTTATTTTTGTTTTTTCCACTTTTTTTTTCTTTCATTTTGAAACTTGTGCAAAAAGAAAATTAAAGATCTATTTCTAAGAAGGTCACCTCATAAAGAACAGACCTTTTACCTGTACTCCAGGTTTCTTAGACGTGCCAGCTGAGAGCTAGCTCAGTTTTCATTTCTCATGTTAGGAAATTTCTACACAGTGGATATGCAGCTGAGTCTGAGTCTGTAAGAAAGAACGACACTGATGTTGTACCAGGATGTAACCAGGATCTAGAAAGGCTCAGAATTCCTTGTGACTAAGCAGAGAAGCTGGCCTAAAAGTTTTAACAGAGAAGAGTGTTAAGGTATATGCTCTGCTTCTTCCCTTTTATTTAAGAATGTGTTTGTAGGCAAAATGAGCATTGAGGCATTACTGTCCATATCTCATCCAATTTTCCTCTGCTCTTCAATGTCTTTTGTTGCATGAACAAGCCCAAGGCCATGGCAAGAATTTCTGGAGTTCTGCACTTCCTCAATTAAACTTAGAGTACAGAAAGCTCCAAGGTCAAGCAACGGAGTCCAGCTTCATGCTAAGAGTCATATCAAACTAAATAACTAAATTAAACAAAAATTTTAAAAGTGGACTAAAAAATAATAAAAATTAAATTAAATTCTGCTTAAATATTGCTCTCTGAATGTCTTTATCCTGAACTAGCAGAGACAGCAGGAACTCTCCCAGCCTTTGACTCCAGGCTGCTGCAAAACCTTTACTGCCCCTCTCTGGGTCATTTAGAGGCAGCATTCCCACTGAGGGAGCAGGAGTGGGAGTATTCATCTGCATTGCCAGTTCGGGGATGATCCAGTTGGGTGGTGGACTTCACTTTTCCAGACAGGAATTTTCTCCTCTTCTCTTTGCTCCTCCACTTGTCAGATCAAGAAAGAAACACTAGAGAGACAAAGTTTCAGGGAAAAGTAACCAAGGGTCATGCCTGCTGGGTCAGGAAAGCTTCTGCACACAGCATTTTTCAAGGCAGTGCTCTAAGATGTTCTGAAGACAGCAGCCAAATCTGTGTGCCCACAGCTCTCCAAGTCTGTAATCTTATCCTTAACCCATTAATTGGGAAAACCAGATGTCAGAACAAATAAAAT
The DNA here is from genome assembly GCF_024509145.1 of Vidua macroura. Classification (NCBI taxonomy): domain Eukaryota; kingdom Metazoa; phylum Chordata; class Aves; order Passeriformes; family Viduidae; genus Vidua; species Vidua macroura. The sequence continues at coordinate 6,296,174 of NC_071611.1, forward strand.
CAGAGGTACGTCATCAAAGAGCAAACTAATGAATAGTATTTACAAGAGATACATTCAGAAGTGACCATCTCTATTCTTATTGTTTTTAAAAGATTTTTTTCTTTTTCCATTGGGTACCTTCAGTGTGTCAAAGTACTGAGGGCAACTAAGCCCTTCTCCTCTCAACCAGCTTGTTGCAGAGCCAGCTCTCTCTGTCCTTGGTGAATATCAACCAGCTCCTCTGCCTGGTCTCCTCACACATCACACCCCTCTGTGATGCTGCACACAGAACAAATAGCAGCAGTGCACTAAGCCAAACATACCTTGTCAAGTGAGTGCCCTTACAATGTAAGGGTTGATTTGCTGGTGGAGGTCTTGTATATAAGCAGAATGGAAACTACAGCCAAGGTTAACAAGTTTCCACATGGAAAATTTATTTACAGCACAATAACAAAAGGACAATTCCTGTTGTTACCTGTTAGATCCCAGTATTGCAGATTTGGGTTGGTCTCAAAACTTCCTGGGATGAGACAAAGAGAGGGTTATATTTATACAGTCCCAGCACCTCTTCCAGGCAAGTGCTTCCAGCAGGTAGCTGTCTCTTTGGATATTAATGTTCACATACCCTCATTTTTGCTGTCAGCTGCAGCCTCTAGCAACCCATCTCTGATAATAACCTTGTCAGTTCTTCCTGGACCAGCTGGGAAAGTTGTTTTCTGAATAAGAGCTGCAGAGACGTCACCCAACTTTGTGGGAAATGCTGCTGGTGATGCACAAGTGGCATCGACTTCTCCCCTGCCATTTATGTCTGGCACCAGAGCCAGAATATTGAGCTTTCAAAGAAAACCATGTTCTAGATAAGACACTGAATCATTACTTGTTTTAGTAACAGGTCTTCTCTCTCTGGCAAAAGTAGAATGGAGTGAGGAGGTCAGCTTGACTCAATGCTTGGAATGCTATTTGGATGAAAAGGTCTTGAGATCTTTACCACACACTCCATTTCTCTCAGCATAGAGGCTGCATTTGGTTCTCCCTTTCCAGAAGGAAATGGAAGTTAACATGAGTATTTGACCAAGTTTGAAATGAATGGGCTCATATTTGGTATTGACTAGACATTTTTAGGGCAGTGGATTGGATTGACAAAATCATTTGCACCTTTAATATCTATGATTCTAGAAGATCCTTATGGTTAAGTGGAAGGTCAATTAACTCAACAATGGGATAACCCCTAAAATTTATAATTATACTTTTATTTTTCTTCTTTTTTGAAAGAAAAATTGGATCTTGATTTTTTTTTCATGTTTTTGTGAAAGAGATGCATGACTTTTAGATACCACAGAGCTCCACAGACTTCAGGAAACATTTCCAGATGGACAAATTTAGTTTTAAACCAAAACCACAGAGTTAAAATATTGATTGATATTGTGAGAGATTCCCCTTCTTAAAGAACTATAGCGTTAATAAACTGTTTATTTGTCACTTGGACTCTTTGCAGAGGAAGACTTCATATCAATGACCAGGTAGTAAAGAAAGTAGCATTCATGTGACTTCAACTCATAAGGCGGTAAAACATCTTGGAATCTTTTGTAGATTGTAGTGTGAGGCTTGATCTAGAGCAATAGGCATATTTTGTCGTTGGTGGTCAAAAAGAAAATTATGGCGTTTTATGTAAAATCACAATGTCAATTTTATTGTCATGGCTACACTTAATCCTTTCAAAATTCTGTATATATTACATAGAAATATCACCCATAACTTTCACCTGCCTGCAATGCTCATCTCCCATCTGCACACAGTCACAGTATGTAGCCATGCCCTGGGCTGTATAGATAAAAATTTGTCACCCTCAATCTTATAGAAGGATTCAAATCAGAGCTGGATTAAACAGCTGTGGTCCAGTTCTGCAAAATACTCAAGAAAGAGTAAACATGCGTATTCAACAAAGTGTTTAAAGCTGCCTTACATTTTTAAGGTGCTCAAAACTGTTGAAGCTGAAGACACATAAGAATTTTTTTTTTAAGGCTTAAGCACATCATTTAGTAGGCAGTGAAGAAGAATTGGCATCATAGTGTAAGGTTTTGTGGAAAAATTAAACAAGTGACAAGCATTATTTTGTCAGCAAATTGTAGGTCATTCATGAGGATTAAAGGCCATTTCAGAGATTATTATTTTTCCCTGTGTTTATTTATTTTGGTCATTCTTCTGAAAGCTCAAACAAACTAGAGACACTGAGCCTTCCAAGCCTAGGGAGAAATGCCTGTAGGAAATCCCTTTAAAATTATTAAGAGCAAAATTGGATGGAACTGATTTAATGTAATAGAAAAATGATAATTTTTAAGAGGAAGTAATGTTCAATTTTGAAAATGGTAACAATGTTCATTATTCTTTTGGGTTTCAGAATGGGCAGCCCCTTCACACATATTTGCCATTAAGAATGATATAGCCATGCTGTTTGTTCTTTAATTAGTTTTCTAAACACATAAAAAAACTAAACTGAATAAATCAAAATGACCTTTAAATTCCCAGAATTACAGCCTATTTAAATGGCCCTAATAAGGTAATAATAACCCAAGCTAATGGTAGTTCTACTTCTCTACTCTGTGTCTTGCCATGTGATATGCGACATTACTAATTTTTAGTGTGATTACAAATTATTCCCATAGTTCAGGCTTAATACAGTATTGATGTTGTTACTAATATAGATTTGTCAGTAAAGATACAAAGAAAAGTCAGTCCCACTTAATGTTGGCTGACAAAATAACTAAAAGAAAAAAAAAAAAAACACAAGGAAAAAAAACAAAACCAAGAAAAATCTGCTGCTACCTTACAGATGAATACACAGGGGGATAAAGAAGTACAAGTGAAAAATAATGATTCAATTTCGTTAAAGGTGTACTTAACCTGAAATAGAGAATATAAAGGGGGAGAAATGTTACATGTAGCAAATATTTGCTATTACCAGGTTTCTAGAATGAGAGCAAGTATTTACTGCTCCTGCTATGCCCTTGTGGTTGATGTCATACATCAACCATTTGCTGTTGTGAGTCCAGTAAAATTTAGTGTTTTTTCCTAGATTTATATCATGTGTCTTAAAGCAGAATTTGATGCAGAGGTATCTGACATTATATGATTACTTACTCTACTATATATCTGGAAAATCATACCCGTTCTGCATACTTTTGTGTTGTCCTGAGCTTGCTTGGCCCTTGGTTCAACCAGTTCTGTTGTGTGCTTTACCTACAGCATTCTGAGCTGACATATAGCAGGTACCATAATCTCTGGAAGATTATGTTGTTGTTTGCTAGATCCCAGTTGAGTGCTGTAGTTGGATGTAAAAGCCCACCTCTCCTGTACCACTCTAATTTGAAGACAAACAAGTTAATGCAAAGCACAGATGGTCTGAAATAACCTGTTTGACCATGTTCTACACCAGGAGATAAATTAACATGTATCCATTTACCAGTACACAAAAAGCAGTCATTGTACTGATTTTCAGCTCTTAGCTTCCCAAATTTCTGTTCATTCTGTTTACATTGAATTGATCAGGGAGCAAAAGCTCCTCTGGATAACTGAGTTTCTTGCCATTTTTTACCTATGGAGTATTCCAGGATTAATAACAGACATTGCCTAAGCAAGAGGTTTGAGTTATCCTCCAGAGTTAAGTCCAGTGCAACTAATATCCCTTACTTTATTAGAAAGCATTAAAAGTCATGTGTGTTAAGGCTCAAGCAAGTGAATATGAAGGGGTAACAAATGTGCCTATGTCAGCTCAGCTGGGACAACTCACATGTATTTACCCTGTAGCAAATATGAGGTAATATGCACTAAGCTTTTAAAAGAAAGACTTTACCCTACTTACCTTGTATTCATCCAGGACTAGGAGTGTCTACATGGATTTGTTATCACAGTTTAGCTCACGTTTTTAACTAATTACATAAATAAATTATTTGTGCACCTGGCACACTAGGCCAGATGTTGTTCATATACATAATAAAGAATCCTATCTTGCCTGCAGAACTTGCTTTTTAATCAAACAAGGCAAAGGGTGGTTGTTATTCCCTATTTTGCAACAGGGTGAACAGAAATGCCATGTGACTGGGAGCTAGGTAGCTCTACTAATCTGAAGGAAGATACAGAGCTGAATTCAGATATCTTATAAGATAGCTGTGAAATCATCTTTCTGATCAGTAGGCAGGCACTCTCACCAGAGTAACTCCCTGTTTTTTTCTCACAAACATATGTGAAAATATGAGAGAAATATCTGAATACTCAAGAGAAGTATCTGAGAAATATTTCACTGCTGGTGAAATATTCACAGTAGTCCTCTCTCAAATGCATAATTCAACTATTATTATATAGGGATAAGGGATTATAGAGATAAAGCACTCAGTGGGGTTTATGGACCCTCTCTTGCAAATGGTGGGACTTGGGTCAAATGGGAAGGAAGCTCATTGCTAGCACAACCTTCTTTACAGGTGTGCTCAGCACCTGTTAGGAAAGTGGTTTAAGAACAACAGTCTGAATTGGTTTGGTTAGGCTCAGGCTTGCGCTTACCCGAAATTCAGAAGAAATCAAGAAAAATATCACAAACGGATTGTGGATTTGTTGTACGTATTAACAGTGCCAACTTAAACATCCTCTGCCAAAATCACCAGCAAAAGCTTTTTCAGTGAGGAGAATCCAAGAAGCTCAATTTGTAGCCATGTGTGCTTACTACTCTACAAGATCCAAAGTTTATATAACAACCTGGTCTTGAATGTGGTATTTATTTGCTCTACTATAGATAATTAAACAAGTAGAAAAGGCATAGGAATTATGAGGAATGTGTTTTTTTACCTAACAATTATACTTAATTCTGTTTAAATCTCATCTTATTTTGCAATAAATAAATATATCAATATAGTCTTACAGCAGAGATTAACAGCAATTCCAGGCGACATCTGGAGATACCAGAGCAATTAGGTTTGCACTTGAGGAAAATTCTTCAAACTGATGTTTCTCATGACCTGAAATTAAAAGTAATAGTAAGAAATATTTTTTCTTCCTTTCATCCCAATGCAACTCATCTCCTTTATCCCAGAGATGACAAGTACCTAGTAAATATACATGTACATTCTTCCCATAGAGGTCATGATGCATGCCATCCTAAGCTTGCCATTCCTTCAAAGATGATGAGCAAAAATGCATTCAAATTCCCCATACGAATATGCTAAAGACCAAGTCATGAAGAGTGCTTCCCTTTTGAATGTTTGCTGCATTCAAAGACCACTGAAACAGCTCTTTAGAAGGGGCATTTTTCCAGGGAGTTGATTTTCTCGGGTCTTTTTCCCACTTAAATGAATGGGGTTTTTTTGGTTTTTTTGGGTTTTTTTGTTGTTTTTTTTTGGTTTTTTTTTTTTTGTTTTTTTTTTTTTTTTTTTTTTTGGTTTTGGTTTTGGTTTTGTTTTTTTTGTTTTTTTTTTTTGCATATGAGAACCTGTGCTGACAAATCTTATCCAGTGGAATAAAGAAAAAGAGAAGGGAATGAAATGGAGGGAGACAACATGGCCTAGTAAATAAAGTAACAGACTTAGGAGAATCAGGAGACCTAGATACTATTCCCAGCTCTTCCCTGCAGTGTGACTTTAGGCAAGTCTCTGAGCAAGCTTTCCCTCACCACTCCGTTGTCTATTTATATTGTAAACTCTTCAGAGCAAGCACCATCCTTTGCTGCATTTTTCTACAACCCCACCTGTAAAGGAACTTTGTTCTGCATTGGAACATCCTACAAAACCATCCCAGGAATAGACACAAGAATTAAGTGACATCAGCAATTCCAGTACAATGTCCTGCTGCCAAAAAAAAAAAAAAAAAAAAAAAAAAATTCAGGTTCTGAAAAAATATTAATATAGGGTATAATAAGAGTAAAAGTATGTGGCTTTTCATCTAAAGTACATGAGTTCCAAGGACAAAAAATAAATTGAGAGGTCTGGTGTTCTAAAAGGACAGTATGTCTGATAGAGAGGAATTATTTCCTTCTTGGGTAAAGAGCTGGAGGAATAAAAGGACCAAAGTCCCATCTGTTAACACCTGCCTATGTACTGGGCATGCTTTGCCTCAGATAATGTAGCAGAAGCTCTGTTCACCCTGAAATTTCCTAAAGGAAATTACTATAGCCAGAAAGTGTGATATTGTGTATTTTGTCCTCACAGAAAATTATTAAAATTAAAAAAAAAAAAAAAAAAAGGATGGAGCCTGGCAAGAGAGGATTATCTACATAACTCTAACATCAACTACAAAGATAGGAGGTTAGATTCTTCTGGCACAGAACGTTAAATAGAAATGTGGGTGCTTTCCTGCATAGGACACTCTTGTGGATGACTTTTGCTGAACTTTTGTATAAGTATTCAGGGCTTGAAATTCATGCTGCAGCACGGACATAAAGTTAAGTAATCCTGAAATACAGTCTTATTGTTTTTTCTTTAATGCAGTAATTTCTGACATCTACTTTTGTAGGCATTCCTAGTTTTAAGTGAAAGACCACATTGTAATTTAAGCACAAATCTGAGCTTATTCTTTACTCAGAGTTCAATCACCATTTACATAGTCATTTTTTTACACCTCAGTAAGAGTGAGGCACAGTGCAAATTTTGGAAATTGGGTGGAACGAATCCTAGGTTATCTCAAACCCTAAAATGAAATCCATGCACCATGAACTCTGATCAGAGGAGGCATGCACAGGGCACTACATAAGAGCTTAGTCCTACATCAAACATGTCCATATTAGCCTTTCCTAGCAGCAATGTGGCTTTATCAAGCCCAGTCTACAGATTGTGACAGCCAGCATGCATTAAATAACAAAAGGTCCCTGCAACTCAATATGTATAACTTAACATTAATGCTGCAGGTACATATAACCCAGTGGACTCAGGTAGCTATATTACATTTCCAATAGCTTTGAGCTCAGCCCTGTCTAATCATCAAGCACTGGCTCCCTTCCGAGAGGGATTTTGCAGCCCTCGCTGCAACAGATGAACAGCTGTGGTGGGTGGACCACAGCCAGCAACTAAGCACCCACCCAGATTCTCACTCACACCTGTCCCCAGCAGGATGGGAGAAAATAGGAGTAGCAAAACCAATACAACTTGTTCAAGGCTCTAGAGAAGGCAAGAGGGATACAAAGGCAATTGTCATATCCCACAAGAATGATGCCCTGCTTGTCTCCAAGCAGCAGCTGACTTAGGAGACAACCCACACACACTCTCCAGTTTTTATTGCTGTGCAGGAGGTTGCTATGTGGTAAGGAATACCTAACTGTGGTTAGTTTGGGTCAGCTGTCCCAGCTGTGTCCCTCCCAACCTATGGCCCACTCCCAGGCTGGTCATTGCAAGGGGCAGAGTAAGAAACGGGACAAGCTTTGATGCAGAAAACACTGTTCAGCAACAGCTAAAACAGTGGTGTGTTGCCAGCATTGCTTTAGCCAGAAATCCCAAACACAGAAATAAATCGGCCGGTGTGAAGAAAGTTATTCCATACCAGAGAGATCCAGTACAACAATGAAAATTAGTTTCAGTTTGATATATTTTCCCTCATCACCCATTCTTAGCCTGACCCTTGTGTTTGAAAGAATGTCAAATACAATCCTGGGATAAACTCACAGTAAGTTTATTATAATTGTTGAATTTCTTTGAGATTCTTTTAAGAAAATGTCATTCAGGACACTATGTAAACCAGTGACTTTCAATGTAGGATTTGATAGTGTATTTCAGAGGAGCCAACTGAGTATGAGGTATACAAAAATCTGTCTATGCATCAAAAAATTTTAGGAGTCTGCAAGCAGGGAGTAGAGAGGGAGAGAAAATTTGACTTTAGGAAAATTTCAAGATCATATTGATAATTACATTTATTTTTTATTGGTATAACACTTTAATTTTACTGTCAGAGACAAAACAATGAAGTGCATTAACAATGCAGATGCACAAAAAGTTTTTACATTACCAGCAAAGTTTCTTGTCAGCGTCATTTAAAATTATTTCTTTCTATCCTTTGACATATTTATTTGTCTTTGCAAATTTTTTTAATTTACTTGTTCAAAAGTTTTCTGTGTTCAATAGCAGCTGGAATCCTAAAATGAAATTAAAACCATGTAGGTGCCAATATATATATTCAATAGATATGAGACTAAATTAAACTAATTGACATTTTATTAATACGCTGCTGTTTGTTCCCACAGAGTTAAAATTGTACTCTAGATCCCATTACATGAAGATATACTTTGGACCATCTGGTGGCCAAACATTTCTGATTATAAATAAGTCAAATTTTGTTAATTATTTATTTGGGACCTTTTGTTTATTACACAAAAATCTGGAAAGGGAGAAGAAATAGCTGAATGTGCTGGGGTTTATAATACATCTTTCATAAACAAAACTATTTTTTGCAGGAAAATCTGGTTGAGGTAGGAGAGAATGCTGAATATTCATTTGCATTAGAAAACTTTCTGAAATTATTCTTGTTTGCAGCCCTTTTGGCTTCATTTTGCATGAACATGCAGGCAGTTAGAGAAGACACTCAGAAGCAATAAACTTACATTACTTAGCTGTAATGGTAAACTCTAAGAAGGAGGGAAACTATTTGTTAGTCACAGAGAATAAAAGGGGACAGACATTTATGGCAGAAAAAAGGTAAAGAAAAAAGGTAAATATCTTTGATAATGATAATGAAGTTTTGGGAGTATTAGTAAAGGAAAGTTTAAGACTTTTCATCACTGGAGGTCTTCAATAACTTATCAACTACTATCAGAAATTATTTGGATAGAACCGATCTTTTATTGAGGAAGTACACTTGACTTTTTAACAATGGACTACTCAGATTCTCAATATAAGTGCCAGCTGTGTTTTCGGTATTCACAGCTATATATCTCCATATAGTTTTGATAACTGGCATAATTTTGAACTTTAACCTTTGATCAAAGTCCTTAATACTGTGAGACATAAGATCATGAGATTTGGCTAGTCATTGGTTTCAAAAGAAACTTGAAATAAAAATCAAATTTCATTTGGTTCATTAAAAACCCTGAATTTCTTGGTTTTTCTCATATCCTGTGTTCCAAACAAAATTCCAAATATCCACATTGAAGGAATACAAAAGGCTACAATGTCCAAGAAGCCTTAATAAATTGAACAGTCATTTATCTGAAGCAAAGGCAATATTTATTTTTGAGCTTTAGACAAAACCTAGATCAACCATAAGCATCCAAAAATGGAGGTCTTTGGTCTAGAGCTTTAGGAGCTAGGAAAATCCCTGTCTGACTGCAAAGGAATAAATATGTTACATTTTAAAAAATGTCTAGCATTGAAACCAAGTCATTGAAGGCACTTTTGAAGGAAAATCAGAAGTTTAAATGATAAAACTGAAGAGGAAATTTGTAGGCAGAGGCAGAGAGCTTAGCAGGAATGCTGTAAGAGCAATAAAGTTTGAAAGATAATATTCCTCATTGAGTAGGAATGACAAGCAAATGAAGAAAAACAAAATTTCTATAATTTTTTTTTTTTTTTTTACTCACTGCTTACAAAACAGACAATTATTTGCTATCCCTGACAGTCCTTAACCACACAGGCAAGAGGAAAGGAGTATCTGTCTAGTTGCTCTCAGTTCTTCCCCTATTATCTTCTTCTGGGCTGATTCCATCTCAGCTTTGAACTCCCTAATTAGGGGTAATTTCATATTTTTTGTCTAAATATTTTTAATCCTAACAGAGCTTACTATCAAGTAATTATCATTCTTATTCTAATTAAAATATTTTCTTCCACTTATTTCTCACATTGCTTATAATTATCATCATGGCTACTTTTGCTTCAGAGGGAGTAGCGTGTGAAAAATATGAGTAGGACTAAACAGTCTACTCTCCTCTAGATGTACACACACATGATCCTGACATATAGCTGAGGTCTTCAACCAATATTGATATATACCTTTAATCCATTAACATTTATAAAACATTCATAAACAGAGAAGTGAACCCAAGTTTAGGTATTCGTTTCCCATTATTATGTGGGTTGTCTCAAAAAACAAGATACCATAATCGGTAGAAGGGGGAAAGAGAATAAATTTGCCTCATATTATTTTTGTTTGGTTGGTTTTTTTTCTTATTTTTATTTGGTTGCTTTGTTGGTTGGTTTCATTTTGTTTGGTTTGGTTTGGTTTGGTGGTTTGGGTTTTTTCTTCCCACTTGATTAGGCCTGTAAATGGATTTTGGGGAAAAGCACGGTTTTGGATAAGGGACACAAAGAACTTTACATCACTTCAGTAGCCCTCTAGCCTCAAATGTCTTGTAATAGAAACCATTCCTGACAGACAATTAAATGACACTCTGTTATAAACCTTTACATGGTTTATAATGTAAACAGTCTTTGTAGTCATGCAGCACAATTTTCTGTGGAACACAAAACTAGTTCATGAGTCCTTGAGTTGATTCTTCATGGAATTAGAATGGGTGTTAAACAAAGAAAAAGGATAAGGATAAAGTGAAGGAGGAGGAGAAGGAGGTGAAGGAAAAAAAAAATGAAGAAAAAATGCCAGCACTACAGAGTTTACTAGTGCCAATATAATTTTTGTTTTAATTGTTTTGGTTTTGATGGGGTTTTTTTGGGGATTTTTTTGGTGGTTTTTGTTTTGCTTTGTTTTGTTTTGTTTTGTTTTGTTTTGTTTTGTTTTGTTTTGTTTTGTTTTATTTTGTTTTGTTTTCCTTTGGTGTTGTTGTAGGGTTTGGGTTTTTCTTGGAGGGGGTGGGGGGTGGGTATTTTTTTACTGTTCAAGTGCTATCCACTGGATATTGCCAGTCCTGGGTTTGTTAGATCAAAGAATCCTCTCTTTCCACTCTTTCTGTAAACACTTACAGTCCAAGTTTTAGTCTTTTTTTCCAGAACAGTGTAAAGTAGTTAATTATTTCCTATGAAGTTGAAAAATAAATAAAAATTTTAGTGGGCACTGGAACAAAAATGTGGCTGCAAACATGGAGCAGTTTATGTACAATGTGAATAGGTAGTGTGACAACTGGGAAACTCAACAGAAAGAAATATTTGCCATCTCTAGGAAGGTGAAAAGGACATGACTGATATGTGCATTTTCTCTGGGAAGAAGAAAAGAATGGGGGAGGAAAGCAAGGGAAAAAGCATTTGAAGTTATCAAAGTGGCACACACTGGGTGTATTCTCCTGCTTGAGGGGCAGAACAGAAGAGAATGAGAACAGATAATAAAGGGGATGCAAAGACTGTGATGCAAGGAAGAAAGAATTCCATATATTAAAAAACCAAGAGGCTTTGGGGCAGTGCAACAGACTAACCTGGCAGGAGCTGTGCCAGATGCAATGGGTCTGATGGCAGAAGCATCCCAGTGGGCAAGACTGAGTGCTGTGAACCATGAAAAGAAGAAAGAGATCTTAACTATAGGAAAGCCTGTGGAAATTCTCTTTGGTTTGCACCATTGTATGTTCCCGAAGTATTTTAGAGCAGTATGACATCCCAGCTAACCCATTTCAAAATGTGTGTGTCTGTAAAGAAGCTGCTAAGTCTTCACTTTGGGGGCATTGGTTTTCATAGCAAAATATACTACAGAATTGGGGGCAGCCAATAACGCAGATCTCCTCCAAACAGCTCTGGAAGAAATGACCTGCACTTTATCCACCAATCTAGAAGATTCTTTAGAAAACGCTTTCATCTATTTCCTCTCAGAGTTTTTCAAATTCTGAGCTGGATCTACCAGTGCTGCCAATATCACAGGGAGGTATTGTTAAAGATTTAGGGGAATTATTCTTCTCCTACAAAGTGCGGGGCTGGTTCTGCTTCCTCCCTACAGAGCTAAGAAACTAATTTGCATGATGTTGAAAAAGAGAAATCTTTTCTGATGTTTTTTCTTTGAATGCTTTATGTGTAGAGCAGTGTTCATTCCATCCATGATAGTGATTATTCCAGAAATCTGAGTGAATAACTGTGCCTAAGTATTTACATTTCAATATTTTATTAAATGATCACTTGTATTATCCACTCAGTACAGCAGGAGCCAGCTATGTTGTTCCTTCAAGACTAGGAGAGGCAAAACCATAGGAGGCTGCATTTCTTTCTTTAGGACAAAGTCTAACCTGGAAAGTGCATAACCAGTCATAAGCCACTTTTGTTATACCAGCCTTGGAGTGAAAACCAAGCTAACCTTCCTGCATTAGCACAGTTGAAGGATAAAGCTGCTGACTTTTTAGGTCTGGCACAATTTTGAGCCATGCTGTTCTAATCCAGATCAAGGAGAAATAGCAGAGAGGAATCTGGAGCCATTTTTGTTTCCCTGTTTTAGTTGTCAGTTTACTGTGCTGCTGTTGTATTTTGGTGTGGTCATGTCTACAGACAATCAAGAGGGACCATGTGTCTCAGTTTTCCAAACCCTGTAAGAGGCCCAACACGCTCCAGTTACCTGCCTTAAGGCACCTAATATATTTCCTCATGGATTTCCCAATATCTGAGGTAAATACCATGCCAAAAATATTATGGGGTTAGTGTTTGGCTGTAGTATACACTTTAGAATCCCTAATACTCATTTCTCCTAATCTCATTCAGGTCAACAAGAAAACTGTGCCTGTCCATAGCAGGGCTGGACTGCTTTAGTGAGTTATTTTATGCTTTCAAAGAGCTGTGTGCATTGTGAATGTCATTACATAGACTGTATGCTTGATCATACAAAATAGGAAATAGTGACCAGAACTAAACTGAAAAGCCGGCCCTATAACTTCAAAGGAAAGAAGAAAAGGAAAATAAAGTTACCTTCAGAGCCGCTTTTGTACCCGCACACACTAAGGTTAATCAAATCTTATGCTTCAGAGTATATGGCTGATTAGCTTGTGTCTGGAAGCACTTCCCCTTATTTGCCATTCTACTCTTAGCTGCAGAAAGAACAAAGTTCATGTTAGTTCTAGGATTTTTTTTTTGTTATTTTTCCCCTCATTCACTTGCCACAGAAACTTTGAAATCTATTGGTTGTACTGAGAAGTGCCCTATACAGAACAGCTCTATTCTGACAGAGAAGCATGCAAGCTTTGATATCTATCAGAAAACAAAATTATTTCACCCTTATTACTGTGAAGTGCCTACCTTCTTATAAAGCTTTATAACTGAGAATGAATTATACTTCTATAAAAACTGAGGTAGAGAAGTCTGTTTTCTCCTGCAACCTATGGAGGTATCTTTGAATTATGATTTAAATCATAGAGGAGGCTAGTGTTGCATGTTCTGATTTGCTTTGCTTTAATTTTTAACCTTCATAATTAAGTAGGAATGTCCAGGAAAAAAATCTCAGGACTTTCCTTCCTTCTCTCTCTCTCTCTTTCTCATTTGCATGTGAGAGCCTCTTCATCCTGTCAATCTTCAAAGTCCTGTGTCAACTTATCTATTAATTTTGGCACTCCATTTTCTTTTCTTTTCTTTTCTTTTCTTTTCTTTTCTTTTCTTTTCTTTTCTTTTCTTTTCTTTTCTTTTCTTTTCTTTTCTTTTCTTTTCTTTTCTTTTCTTTTCTTTTCTTTTCTTTTCTTTTTTCTTTCCTTTCTTTTCTTTTCTTTTCTTTTCTTTTCTTTTCTTTTCTTTTCTTTTCTTTTCTTTTCTTTTCTTTTCTTTTCTTTTCTTTTCTTTTCTTTTCTTTTCTTTTCTTTTCTTTTCTCTTTTCTTTTCTTTTCTTTTCTTTTCTTTTCTTTTCTTTTCTTTTCTTTTCTTTTCTTTTCTTTTCTTTTCTTTTCTTTTCTTTTCTTTTCTTTTCTTTTCTTTTCTTTTCTTTTCTTTTCTTTTCTTTTCTTTTCTTTTCTTTTCTTTTTCTTCTTTTTTTTTTTCTTTTTTTAGTTATTTTGACTTGCAGATTTGAAGAGGCACTAACTCTGTCCATTCAGTACAGCTCTATCAACTTCATTACGGTTCTGACAATTTACTCTTGGTGAAGAGTTGGCCATGGGGCCTGTAAGGATTTATGATGCCAAGGTCATGCAATTACAGGCATTTATAATTTCATGAAGAGTTTAAGGCACAGGTAATTTGCAATGTAATTATTAGGGATTTAAGCACCTGTGTGCATGCCTGGCCTCACTGACTGTCACGGGGCTGAAGCATGTACCTGAGCTATCCATAACATCACAAAGCACCATTGGCAAGGCACAATCTCTTGAGAGCACTTCTTCTACTCTCCTTCTCATTCTGCATCCTGGGTCCAGACTATTTCAGGTGATGCAGGTTTCAAATGATTTTGCAAATTGGATTTTTCACTAAAAAAAAGTGATATTAAACAGAATACTGGATTGTTACATAACCTTAAAAATGAAGTGGGAAAACTCTAATTGAGGAAAAGATGAAAGGGGGGGTTCATGTATTAGAGAGGATGTTCAGCTGTGTGTATTTCATGGCTGCAAAAATCAAGCAATCTTGAGATATACTGTGGATTAATTATTCTGCCTTGATAGTCATGGGAGGGCATATTTTGGCTTCTGAAGACCACTGTGAAAAATAGAAAGGGAAGCTTTAGGCAAGATATTTTTTTCTACCTCAGATAAAGTTCCTTATTAAGCATCCCGAGGAAAGAAATTTTACATAAAGCCTGACTCTTGTCATTTGCTTCCTATCTGCTTAATAAAATCAGCAATTGATTTTTTCCTTGAAAAGGCCAAATCTGATTGAATTGATAGGGAATTGTGGTCAAAGGATTTTTGGAAAAGTACCCTACACTATTGTCCTCAAATATCTAAACTACCTGTAGCAAAATATGAGTTCCTATAATAACTACAGAGGTCTGGTACCTGCTGGATGCATTATTATCACACATGACTAAAATAATATTAATTAGCTACATATGTATTTTACATAAAACAGCGAGTAAAAACCAAGCAACCAAAACCAAAACCAAAACCAAAACCAAAATCGTACTACAAACCTTCCCTGCCAAGGAAAAAATAAAATCTTTAAATTATGAAAAAAAAAAAAGTAAATGAAAGGTAATTACTCAGATCAAAATATATCTGACCTTCTTAGACTGACCTTACTACTTTGACAAAAAATATATAAGGATAATAGGGGTTTTTTTAGTCATAGATTGACATGATTTCATAGGCTTAGTCTTATACTTTGTGGAAGAAAAAACAATTATTTTTTCTAACTTGTATAAAGCAGCAGAAAACATTTTAGTTCATTTCCTTTGTAAAAATGTCACTTGTCATTCTCTCTATTATAAACTATAGCTTTATTTAGAATAGTCCTTAATTAAATTACATTTCTTATGTTTAATATGTTTACATTATTATTGGAGGGAAGAAAGCAGCAGCAGCACTTTCAACTTATGTGTCTGCTTGCAACATTTTCTAAGCCACCAGTAAGAAGATGAAATTTGGTGGAGCATAAACATTTATTTTTATATTATACCAGATTTTCAAAATATCTTTATGTATTTATTTATAATGTTTATTAGCACTCTAATGCTAATTTAATATCTTTGAAAAAAATGTGTCATCAGGCTTGTAATGAATGATAGATTGGGAAATAGGGAATTGATAATGTTTAGCCATTTCAATGTGGTCTGAAATTCTAGTTTAGATCTACACTTAGGAATTATTTATATCCTCTTATGTCATATCAATTTAAATAATATTCCACTCATTGAGGCATAAAGAATAATGTTAATATTAAAGTTTCTATTTAAAATTTGCTAATTGCACATGAAGGGGTTATATCTGCTGCATTCAGGGTTTTTAAATTTAATTTTATTGTATTAGAAAATCTATGAGGTTAAATCTGCAGAAATTATTGCTTTTAAATGTTGTATAATAAGAATCTTGCTGCTGTTATGAGCACTGAAAAATGTGCCTTCATCTCGAATAAGCCTTGTTAAAGCTACAGTTCTGGAACTGCCAGGATTTAATACTAAATTTGGGCCTGATCCAGCTCAGCTTTACTCATGTGAGTAGCTCTGTCTCCTCTGAAGAAATCTGTGCCTGAGCAAGGGTTACTGGAGATCCCTGTGCAAAGTTATTGATCTGGGGAAAGGCTGGGAATGGAAAAGAAATAGGGATGAGTATATAATTTCAACCCATCTAGGCACTGGCCTCCAAAATTAACATCTCCTAGTAGTCTGTTTTAGAGGCAAGGGGTAAAATAAAAAACTGAAGCCTGTAACAAAGTGCTAAAGGACACTGAAGACCCATGTCCACACACTTGAATCAGGTGGACAGTTGCAGGCTAGCAGGAAGGGTGAGAACTTGGCAGCTCCACACAGACAAGAGATTCCTCTGCCCTCTGCTGCTCAGCGCAGCTGAGGGCCAAAATCAGGAAAGCACATTGTCAGTAAGAGTTTGCTTGTACACACCCCTCAGGGGAAGTCACCAGAAGCAGTTTTATCCCCTGGGAAAGGAAATTATTAAGGCAAATATGAGCCTATTGACTACTGAAGTCATGTGGAAAAGTCATTGACTTCACCCTCAACAGGAAACAGCCCAATATGCTGCTAGAAGTTATGGACTTAAGTGAGTGACACTTTTCTTGTTGTAATGCCTAAAAACAAATCAAGTTATCTTGCTTTCTGCTCTGAGCACAAATACTAAGCTTGATTCTCTTCCCACTTTCATACAGTGACTTCATTCTGGAGGAAAATGGCAACAAGATTAAATCATGAGATGAGAGACCAGAACTCATCTGATTTGTCTACGACTGATATTTTGAAGTTGCTGAAGTTCTAAAGCTTCAGATTGACATTGGGCTGGTCTCTGTCTTCTGACAATATATGCTTTTAATTTTTAACCCTAGATGAATCTGAACAGTTTAATATTTCATTTTAATTAATCATCAAAATATTAGGATTCTTATCCTAATATGTTAAATTTCCCGAGTTTGAGCTATTTGTTTTGAAATCTTCCCAGGACAACCTACCACCACATTAGATCAGTTTCATGTCCTAATTGGTACCATGGAGAAAAAACACTAATCAATTAAGTTGTCAATTAACAGACAAACAATTCTTCAGTATCCAGGGAGGTTTTCTTGCAACATGAAGTTGCAAGAAACAATATTTATATTTCTGTGTATACATATGTATGCATATGTGCACACACACACACACACACACACACACACAAAAAGCCACACGTATAATTTAAGGGTCTCCTTAATATAATTACAATTATTTCCCTCCAATCTTTAGTGCTGCTCTGGAAGGAATGCTACTGAGCTCAAACGATGACACTGATAGCTGAGAGGCATTCGTCTTGCAGTGGCTAATTAAGCATGTGAAGGCCACGTAAAGGATTGGTTCTATCAGCACACACTCACCATCAACAGCCTGTCCCCTGCAGGGTTAAGAAGACAACGTTAAATGATCACCTGTCCCAAACACCAAATGACAGTTTCAAGGTAGTAAATGAAGCCTGGGGTTATTGACAGATAAACTTGATTCTTAGCTTTGCAATCAAAGGAAGAAAACAGTTGCGGAAAATCACCTTCTGAATGCTTGGAGACATCTAGACAGAATTTTGCGTTACCCCCTTTTTATGTGTTTTCCAGAGATGCTCCTTGGGACGAATCCTCATTTCGATGAATGTTCAGGCTATGCAAATCTTGAGCTCACAGCTGACACCCCTTGCAAGCCCCGCCTGCCCTCCTCTAGGGATGAATTACCCCTCTGGTACAAATTACACATGCACACCAGATGGGGTGAATTGAATGCTCTAACTAGAAACAGAGGGAGAATGATCTTGTGTTTAATATGAAGGTCAGGGACTCAAGAGACTTTGATTCTATTCCTGGCTCTGCCCCAGACCTTGTATAACTTTGGGTGACTTGTTTAATCGTTCTGCCTTGGTTCTTCTCATCTATAAAATGGGAATGGTAATACTGTACTACGTTGTCAGGGTGTTACAAAACTAAATGACTGCTGCTAAGATGAACTGCAATCTATAGCTGAAAGAGAGCACAGACAGGCCATTTGTTAATGCTAATAATCATTTGGGGCAGGAACTTTAACTTTCTTATGTCTTCTAAATATATATGTATTGAGGCTCATAAGTTAATTTTTAGGGGCATTTTGGAGTAGTTTCTCTCTAAGAGTCTGAAAATGACAGAGAAAGTAAAGTTGTGCAAATATACAAAGAAATACTAGGGAATTAGATTTAAAAATGTGGGTGGGGTAAGAAGGAGGGAAGAATTGGTTTGTCCTACTCAAGTTTATTTTTCTTTTCAAACAATAAAAAAACAACAAAAAAAACACCCCAAAATGACCCCCAAACAAGCAAAAAACCACTGCAACCAACAAAATAACCCAAACAAACAAACAAAACAAAACCAGAAAAAAATTACCTCACCTTCTGGAATATTCTGTTTACTTGCTGCCTTTTGAAATCTATATCATGTCTAGCTCAATTGCAAAAAGAAATAACCTGCTCATCAAGTAATGATATTCCACACACACAGACACACGTAGCCTTTTTGAAGAGAATGTCTCAGCAAAGTGTTTGACTGTTCTGACATATTTATGTCATATTTTCTTTCTAGAGAGGCCCACCAACCAAATTTTTTACTGGTTTCCTTCCCTTGCCTGTTCCCAGATTGCTTCTGTTGTTAGCAAATTTAAAACCCAAAAATATCTCTCTTCCCTAATGGAAGGAAATGAACAGATTTACTAAATTACAATGATTGTATTCTATATAATGTTATCGATGAATGACAGCTCTCTAAACATCTCTCTGGATTACTGTGCCACTTTGTCATTATACAGGAACTCAGCATCAGAGAATCTCAAAGCATTTTCTGGAAAGTAATTAATTATTTAACCCTAACCATACTGTTTTGTCTCCACTGGAGTCAAAGGATATATTTTTTTCTTTTTTCACTGATTTCAATAGCAGCTGGAGGTCAGGCTGTATGATTAGCACGCCTGTAATTTGTCCACTGCCAGCTCTCCCCAGAACAAAAAGGCAACACAGCTCTCTCTTTCATAGACTCCACTGTCTAAAAGCCTTATCCAGGTAACTTCCTGCATACTGATCTGCTCCTGAATTCAGTCAGACACCTCTCAGGGAGTTTTAGCAGGATCTGGCCCTGCATAATCAAATACCCTCTCTGATTTTCTCTTGTTGGTAAAGTTTCGAATATCAAATATTCTGATACAAATTCTCGCCTGGATTGAGAAGTGATTTATTTTAATGGAATGGTATCAAGGCCCCCTTTTGTTCCTCCCCCCGTACACCTAGGAAAGAAAGGACATCCTTTTTCTCCCTCAATGAGCCTGCAAATCACTATTCCCCCCTGGAGTCTGAATAACTATTCAAAAAAAGTAGCTAACTCAGAATCTGTTCTCATCTTCTCGTTCCTATAATTAAAGTTTTAAATCCTCAACTGTAGAGGTCAAATAGCACATGTAGAACATTTTCACTCCAGCTTACTGACTGTCAGCACAGGGCCAAATCCTTAAGTTTTTATGCAGTCAATATAGTTGACAGAATTTTTCCTAGAGTTAGGGCCAGATTCAGACTATTCCTATTTTTCAGATCAGTAAACTAAGGCACAGAATCATTATGGATAGCCACACATACCTGCTCCTGGCATAAGAATGACTGGTCCAAAGTGTCAAATCCTGGGCTTCAAATGCTAAACCTAAAATGTTGCCAATCTGATATGTGGCAGGTATAAAGGTAAAATAAATCACTCTGTGGCAGCAGAAAAAAAAAAAATTGAGTGAAGAGGCCTGGCTTTACTTAGTTGATTCTGCAGAAGATTTTTGATCCTGATGTACTCAGTTGCTTGTCGGGTGCTTTAGATTCTCAGTATGTAGCAGGATAAAAAAGTAGATCTCCATAACTCCTTACTGAAGACCGTTTCTTCAAGAAAAAAATGAGCAGAATTCCATTTATATGCATGTTCACATACGTATATATATATACATAGTTGTATGGCCTCAGAGAGAACTGGAATATATGCGAATTTACATGCTTGAGTTAGTTCAACAAATTGTGTCCCATTCATGCCTGCCCAGGTATGCAGCTTGAAGATTATGAGTCTGCCACATGACTGGGAGCTGGGAGGGGTTTGTGTGTAAAACTGCTCCTACACTCACCACCAGCCAGTCAACCCTTTGCATCCTCTGCCTGGCCTCTCTGTTGACTCTATAATACAAAACAAAAAAAGTGTTTTATTCTGTATATGTGCAGCAGAAAGGGAGACAGAGGTGTTCTGAACACTGGGATCTATTGCATACTGTAAACTGCAGACAAAAGGAAAGGACTGGAATAGAGGGCAGTTTGAATCTGCCTACCAGTATAATGGAATATGTCACAGTTTGGTCACTGTCATTTCATAATTTCCTGTTTAAACACAGAACTTAAGAAATGGAGAATCATAAGCAAACCAGATTAAAACTTCTAGATCAAATCATCCACACCACCTAAAATCTCTACTGATGGTGAGCCAAACATATTTAATTATTGTTGACATAAATTGACTTGCCACTAAATGAAATTGACTTTGAAGCGTTTTGTTAAGTGATTTATTTAGTGTTTACTTTTGCCATGATCTGCCCACGATTTCCATATCTACGCTAAAAATCTGACTTTCTACTTACAGAGCCTTGTGGCAAACTAGATGCTGCACCTGTTGCACTATTGTGATTAATGCTGCACCTAGTGAGAGTAATCTCTTACTTCGTGTTGAACATTATATAATCATCCCAATGTCAATTTTCTGCCTCTCTCTCTGGACTAGGGACCAGTTTTTTTGACTAAACCTCTCCCTAAATATTTGCTGGGAACACTGGTCGAAATTCTTTCCGCTTGTCTTCATCTGACTACCCAAGGGTCTGATTTAGGACTGCCTAAGTCTGTGTCTGCGTAGTCTGTGGAGCCAACTGAGAGGAAAGCAAGCAGCCTGGCTGGTGCTAGAGATTTTAAGTGGCCATCACTGTCTTATTATGATTATGCTTGTAGTGAAGCTCTCCTGTGAGGAGACATATATATATATAACCTTGTATGTGAGGAAGACAGGTGATTGCAGCAGGAGACAAAGACTGCACAATATGCCATCACCTCAGCTGAGTAGTATGGGAGCAATTTAACTTTACTCACATGAGAATGCAGGCTAATGCATTTTGAGATTTAGTTTCATTTGCTCTTCCATTATTAGCAAATGTATATCAGCAGAAAAGAGTCATTATTTAGCTAAATTTTCATTAAAAAAAAAAAAAATAAAAGGAAAGGGAGAGGCAAGAATGAGAGTTTTTCTTTTCTAGCTTAGGCATAGAGGAAACCAGAAATACTGTGTCCGAAAACTCCTGAGAAACAGGAACAGTCTCCAACAATTGTTCCAGTTCTACCTTTCATATTTCAGTTTATTTGAGTGCAAAAATACAGGCAGGATTGTAGAGACAATCAACCAAAAAAGAAATTACCCCAGGATTATCCAAAGTTTTACCAAAGAAACCCCAACCAAACAACAAAATAAAAGCAAATAGCCCTCTTTTGCCAACATCTTATTGGAAATCAGAACACAAATGTCTGAAAAATAAAAGCTTTTCATTTTGCTGTTAAGTAAAATATGCAATGCCAAAATTCATTATACACATCCCTTTTTTTTTCAGCCAAGTTATAACACTTATGTTATACAAACAAGGGAATTTGTAAGAAGGAAGTTTCAGTCAATACAATCAATATCCATAAGAAAAATTTACTTTAGTCATAAATTTAGTTTGGAATTCATATGGAATAATCTATTTATTTTCACACAGATGCACAAAAAAACCCTCATCATAAATAGGACAATCCTGTCACTTTTCTGCTTTGTAACGCCCTTGGAAAGGAAGGAAAATTTTGACTCATTGCACACCAAAAAAGGTACATTGGGCTATTTTCCATTTCTTCCTCCTCCAGAGCTCAGTTGTCGGCACTACTTAGAAATGGCCAAAATAAATCTCAAAAGTTTCCCCATAAACAGAAGTCTCAGTCTCTACTACCTGCTTGAGTTCATTGATTAAGCTATTTTATAAGATAATAAAATAAAATAACCCCCCACACACCAATAGGAAACATCACTTGCCCTGAGGCACTCCGGTGCTTCACTCTCCTGCAGAAGTTCATAAGTCATAACTGGAGGTGCATAAAAGGGATAAGAGGGATAAGCCAAGTCTGGCTGGGGTGAGAGGTGGAGGGTGTGTGTGACTCCATCCCAGGCATATCTGCACAGCACAGGCAGACACAGGAGCACCTTGCAGGCCATGGGGTGCACTGACTTAGGCACAGCTTAGGCACAAGAGCTCCCCTTGCACCTGCACTCGCAGCCTGAGCTGGTCACTCATCTGTCCTTCAACTCTCTGGTGTGTGGCAAATCAATGGATCCCACTGAGGACACATGGTAGATATTCACGAGCCTTTTAGAAAAGACAACAGAGTTGGATGAAAAGGGCAAAAAAAAATCCCTTTTCTGGATTTTTTTTTTCTTTTTTTTCAGTTACATAAAGAACAAACGATCCCTACTGAGAAAGGCTGAATGGACCAGCGCTGGAACCCTGATCCACCCAATCTCCCCGATCAGGGCTGTGCAGATATTTCAGGATAAATGCTAAGATTCAGGATATCAGCAAAGGCTGCCCACTTTTTTTGTTAGATTTCCCTTGCTACAGGCACAAAATGAATACCAAGGATTGCCTTATTTTTCATGCAAATAAACTTTTTTTTTTTTTTTAAGTGTCATTATCTTTCACATTTTAGTCTGTAGTTAGTATATAATGTCCCAGTAACAGGAACATATGGCAAATGCCACACCCATCTCCAAATATGACATAAGGTCTTCTTACACATTAAAAAAAAAAATAAAAATCCTACTGCTCTGATGTATCAAAGCTTATGTAGACAAACTCAAGAAAAAAAGAAGATAAGAGCAGGCTAAACCAGCTAAACCAATTTTATTTGCAGAGAAATCAGGTCCAGACATCTTCTTGAAAATAATTTCTCTACTTATCACAAAAATACTGCTCAAGTATTGAAATAAAAAAAAAAAACTGTAACATAAAATTTCTGCTTGCATTATTTTCTCATTCAATAAAAATTATCTGGAATATAGCTATATTAATTATAATTTTTATATGTATTGAAAATGAGAATTTTTTTTAATTTGACAAAAAATGTTGGGACTTAAAATATATATGTTATTTTTAGATAAACAGCAATATTTCTATTTAATTACTTTATTAATTTTGCTTCAGTTTTAACTATCACAGGGTATTTTTTCTTTCATCTCATCAAGAATTGCAGGTCCTCACAAGTGTTTATACCAAGAGAATGTTTCCTGCACAAAGCTGGAACTATACAAAGAAATCCAGCAACTTTTCCAAGGTCATCTATGAAATGCAAACACTTTGTTTTCCCATTATCTGTTATGACTTTTGAATTGCTGTGAAAGCACAAAGGAGATAGCTGAAGACAAATAATTTTTATTATTTGCAAAAGGTGTGTGCATACGTTTGTGCTTTTATTATCACATAAACTAGTGTAATCAATAAGCTTAGGCATGTATTAGACTTCTGTTTACTGAAAACTTTGGTATTTTATATTGTATTATCATAACTGATGACCTGAAATCAAAGTAGCATAGAAGTACTATTCTGTGTTGGTATTAGTTTAACTCTTCTGATGCATTAAATATGTAGTAAAACAAAGTAATGCTGTGACAAGAGTGTGAGAAAAGTTTTCAAAAAGGGGATTTTTTTCTTTGTTTTTAAACCTCCCTGACAAGATTTTCTCTGGTGTCTTGCTTTACATTTTAATATAATTGCACTCCTATCTTACATGAGCACCACTAAGTACTTCTGATCAAGTCTTGTTCTCTGATTCTGCTTCTTTTTCAGTTGCATAAGAACCTTGGCTTGGTCAAACCTTGCCCACATTTGCCATTCTGAGGGTGCAAACACAGCCAAGTCCCTGCAGCTCATCAGATAACTGAGCATCAGCTGAGATTCAGCTGTGTTCGATTATGAGTCTGTAACAGATAAATCATAATGAAAGTTATCTGAAAGCCATTTCATTATCTCACCTTCACTAAGGACTCACACAAGCAGAGACACAATATGTATGAACTTGCTAAACTTTGGTAATTTTGTTATTTGTCTGAGCCTACAAGGGTATCTATCCCACATATATACACCATTCTTGCAGACAAAACAGCTTCAAGCATAGAAAAATGTACAAATTATTGACTGATATGGGCTTACAGTGTGTTCATGAATGAGATTTTACTTAGGTCATGAATGGTTGTGGTCTTACCCTGTCTGAAACAGACCTATTGAATCTGTTGCACATCTGAACAGGATGTAAGTACAGGATGAACAGCTGAATGCTGGGTTTTTTTTATTCCTCTGTTCCAGAAAGTTGCTTGAAAGGCTGATAAACCCTTAACTAAACAAATCTGAAAAGACAGAATAATATGCTCAGAGATTTTGAGCATATTTTAAAAAGTAATTTTGCCAATTAAAGAGGTTAAGTTTACACAGTAGTAGATCACACAGTAGTGTGATCTATAAGAAAAGAAAGAAAAGAAAGAGAGGAAGTTGCAGAAGGAAGTTGCGGAAGGAAGGAAGTTGCAGAAGGAATAAAGGAAGTTGCGGAAGGAAGGAAAGAAAGAGAAAGAAAGAAAGAAAGAAAGAAAGAAAGAAAGAAAGAAAGAAAGAAAGAAAGAAAGAAAGAAAGAAAGAAAGAAAGAAAGAAAGAGAAGAAAGAAAGAAAGAAAGAAAGAAAGAAAGAAAGAAGAAAGAAAGAAAGAAAGAAAGAAAGAAAGAAAGAAAGAAAGAAAGAAAGAAAGAAAGAAAGAAAGAAAAGAAAGAAAGAAAGAAAGAAAGAAAGAAAGAAAGAAAGAAAGAAAGAAAGAAAGAAAGAAAGAAAGAAGGGAAAAATAAAACACAACTTCTTTAGGCGAGATAGGAAGGAAAGGGAAGGCAAAGAGATTTTGAGGAGAGTAAGGAAAAAATGAATAAGTCATGAGACCATTTTCTGGAAGCAGAATTTGCACAGTACACTTCAGTTAAGCCTCCCTCTTAACTTTAGAAGAAACTGAAATGCCATTTAACTTACAAGATGGCTTATTTCAGGAGGGTATCTTATGGACACTGAGAGCTTACTATCTATTGTACTTACAGAGTTGCCCTTTTTGTGAAGAATTAAAAATTTTTTCATGTTTCAGGGCTCATAATTTGCTTCTGCTGTTGGGACTTCCATCTAAGATCACTTGGTCTGCTTAGACTGCACAAGAGGAGACTGAGAGGAGATCTCACTGCAGCTACAGCTTCCTCATGGTGGGCGGGGGGGTAAACAAAGGAGTAACCACTGGTCTCTTCTCTGATGACCATTAACAGTACCCATGGGAATGACATAAGGCCATGTCAGGGGAGGTTTAGGCTGGCTATCAGGGGACCCAGAGGGTGTCTGCACACTGAACAGGGTGTCCAGGGAATGGTCACAGCACCAAGCCTGACAAAGTTCAAAGAGCATTTGGACAATGTTCTCAGGCACGTGGTGTGACTCTTGGGTTAGTCCTGGGCCAAGAGCTGGATTTTTATGATCATGGTGGGTCCCTTCCAACTTGGGATGTTCTGTGATTCTGTGGTCAGATATGTGACCAGAACAATGTTAAAATAGCTGTATGAGAAAAGGAGTAAGTTTAAAGTATTTAAAGTATTTAAAAGTCACTAACTAGTGTGGATTTTGTCATACCCAGCCAGATCTTTTCTGTAGTCTGTCAGAGTTTTGTGCAATTAATTTCACCTCCCAAGTAAGTTTGACTTCATGTACACTTATGAATAAAATACTGGGCCAATATGATCTTCTTTAGATAGTTGACATAATTGAAGCTATTTTGATTTACACCAGAAAATGGGCCATTAACTCTCTGAGAAATTTTAAGGAAGAAATTATAAAATAGCCTAAAGAGTCTAAAGCCTAAAGGCTTTAGAAGTGAACAGGCCTAAAGGCTTTTAGAAGTGAACAGTATCTCTATATTATTAATCCTGATAAGTTATTAAATTAAAATTTATATTTAAATTTATATTTGTATGTAAAAAGATCTTAACATGTCAAAAAGGTGTGTACTTGGTTTTACCTTAACTTTGAACCAACAACTTCTTAGGGAAAAAAACCTTGTTTTATGTTATGGCCCTTGTTCTTCTTGAGATCTAAAAGTTACCCAGCAATATTCAGTGAGGGAGAAAGATATTGCAGACCTGGTGTATCTTTTTTTTTTTTCTTTTTTTCTTTTTTTTTTTTTTTTTTTAAGTTAGCTACATTCACCTTTTCAACAAATTAGCTCCTTGGAATTTAACCTTCCTCTCTAATCCATCTGAGGCTTCTTCTCATAACTCACTCCTGGAGGAACATTAGCGGATGCAAGTTTTCTCCCAGAGAGGGATATGCCATTTCCCTCTTTTAAATCAAAAAACGTTTTTGCAAAGTAGCCAAAGAAGACTGACTTTAAGTGTCCTGAAAAATCCTTCAGTACAATCTCTGGGTCCTTTGCTCTGCTTGCTTTAAATTAGGTAGAGTAGAAGAGGACTTAAAGGGAAACAGTGAAAAAGAACAGCATACATATGTGTTTCTGCCCTTTCACTCACGAAAGAGCTGGACAACTTGTACAGGTCACTCTTTGCTGAAATAATTATTTTGATCTTAGAATAAAGTGAGCTGGATATAGATAGCAATGAGCAAATGAATTGAAAAATCCAATATCCAGAATGACCCAATTAATTTTTGGCAATAAGGAACTTTTTCTCTACACATAATATTTATTTTTTCATCTTTCTACAAGACTAAGTTAAACTGAAAACTGTAATTTCCTACTGTACATAGAGATTAGGCCTGCACAGACTGAGTTTATGGCCTGTTTTTGAAGCCTCAAACTTCCTCCTGATAAAATAAATCATGTAACTGCATGTAGGGGGAAAAAAAAGACATATAATTCCTTATAATTAGAAGAGCAAGTGAAGTGACTAGCAGAGTAGGATGTAAGCACCATGTTTGGATTATTTTCAATATATTGTCTACAAGTCAACATTGCTGAGCTATCATTGCATCACTGTCATGTAAGGAGATATATATAAAAATATCTATCTATATATATGTATTTATATATATATATACATATATATATACATAGCAAATAAGGATAGTAAATACATCTCTTTTAGGAGAGATTGAGAAGCTAAAATGGGAGATGAGATGGGAGATGAGGACAGTAAGATGCCTTTTTAGATGAGAAGACTGGAAATCCTGTGGTAATCCTCAGGCTAAAGAGTAGACAGATGGAAGGGCATATACTAATTTTCTACGATTCATCTATAATCATAAATGGTAAATAAACTGAAATCAGGCATGTCATTCCCCCCATGCAAAATAATAAAGGGAACTCAGTAAAACACTCATCACAAATAACTTTATAAAAGGTGCTTTACTATGAAGCTGACTGAAAATATCATGGTACACCCAAAATCATAAACTATCTAACGGATGCAGCCGATTGGTTGGTAGGTGCAATCACTAAATAAGGTCTCCTACAGCTTGAGGTTCATGAGGAATCTATCCACACATTGATAGAGGAAAACGATGTCTTTGCTTCTATGCCTGCCTTAAGTATCCTTTTTTTTTTTTCTCTCCCCCAGGGAAAGTTGAGTCAATTGTTTGGAATTGGCACACACAGTACAGCTGATAGAACCCTTTCTTTTTGTCTACTTGCACTATTAATTAAATAGAGGACTTCAGTCTGAAAGACAATCAGATAAGTCCACAGGCTGATCAATATGACACTTCAAGCCAAGCCAAAAATATCTGAGAGAAAATATAATAGAGATTAAAAAAAATAGAATCTAACAAAAAGTCACAACTGCCAAGAGATTTATGGAAATTGAATGAAATAAATTGCGTGAAACTTCTTGATTTTTATTCTTGATTATAATTTAGGGAATGTACATTATATGCAATTGTGCATAAATGATTTCTTCCATTTTTACTTGAAAATAAGAACTTTGTTACTTTTAGTAACTATATCACACACACCTAAAACAGAAAAAAAGTCTCAATTTTTTTTTTTCTATTTAAATACTTTCCTGAATGTGAAATGAAGGCTTGTGCTTGAAAGTAGGTGAATGTATCTCTTGAGGCTGAAGGCTGGCTTCTTAACTTTGACAACATCCAAACTCTTTCACTGATGTTTTACAATGGAAATATATCTTGCTCAACTTAACTGACTATTTCCATACTTGGAAAAATCTAGGTTTTTATCTAAAGTTACTGACTAGACTTTCAGTTTTGACAAGGTCTCATATTTTCTTATCTATTCTATAGTCAAAGTTAGATATAAAATCTGAGGGATGGGCTGAGTACTAAATAAACATTTTAGATAGATGGATTAAAATATCAAAAAATATAGTTTAGATAATATTTTTTTTGTTTTTTTAAGATCTGTTAAATATTTTATAGATGATAAGTGAAATTCTGCTAAATGTTTGGAGCAAATATATATGAAACCAATACAAAGAAGTAGAGGGACAACTCTTTAATTATAATGCAGAACCCTACAAAATATCTTAGTTGGAAAAGAAAGACCAACCACAGTCCCAAACAAAAGGTCTTCGATTTGATTAAATATTAATAAAAGAACTCTTCTTATAAAACTGCTGGCACAGAAATCAGAAAGTTTTGTCTGACTTTCAGCTGGTAGTAGCCAACTCTGTAAAAAATACTTTTCTAGGAATTACATGAAAATTCATAAAAACTCTTAAAAACTCTAATTACAATTCTGATTATCATGTTGTTCATAAAGAAAACTGAATCAGCTCTTTATTGAGAAAAATCTTCAAGTGAAATAGTTCTACTAAATGTAAAAGGAAAATTTGTCTGTAGGGGATAGGAAATAAAGAATGCAGGAAAGGAAATGCAGTGGAAAAAAAAAACACATCCACAAGATAACTTATCATTTTCACATGAGAAATATAACCAGGAACTTTCTCTCATTGTGAAAATTTGTCAGTCTTTATTACCACTAAATAACTCTCATTTTTGTATTGAGATATGTTCATAATATGAACTGGGTTTATTTCCAGAAATAAAGGCTAGACAAATTTTTGTTTTATTTTCTACTAGAGTTACTCCTTGTACTAATCCCAGTAATCCTCTCTGCCATAGAAATGAAACTATTTTTTCCTGACTGCTGTTAATTATGAAGGATCTCCTGAAGACCAGATCCAGTGTCTGCAGCACATCACAATTCAGGGTCAGCAGCTGTCACATCCCCATGCAAAGTGGAGTACAATTAATTTTGGTTTAAAATGTATGCATTTATAAATTATAGTGGAAAAGTCAAATGAGTTTCCAAGCACTATTAAGTTTGTAGCTAAAGTTACTAAAACAAGGAAGGGTAGACTTTACCTATATTCCATTTGTGTTGAATTGAGACACCTGTCCTTCAGTTTCAAGTGTCCTTCAAGCCTTTTCTTTTGCCTTAATAGGTAGTTTAAAAATGAAGGAGGAAAGAAAAAGAGAAAGGGGAAGGGGAGAAAATTTGATTTCATTTCTCTAACCAACATTCTTTTGCCTTGCACAAACTGCTGTTGGTCATGACATACAGTGCCTTGTAGTAGTTCCAATTGGACAGTAGGCTAATGTTCAGAATTCTTCTCATTTATCATATTTTCTGTTTATATTTTATCTATTACTAATCAAAATAAAACAGACACTTATCATGGTGACTGTGAGGAAAACAAAAAAAGGAAAGTAAATAAGAAGATATTTCAGAGGTTAAATCTGTTCTTATTTCTCTTTGCCTGGGTAAATTTGCCACTTTCAGCTCTGCACTATGCTTCTGATTATGACAAACGTGATGAGGAAAAAAAAAAAGGAACTATATTAATCATTAAATAATATATACATAGCCTGAGAATGTAGGCTTATGTTTCAGCTGGTTCTTTTTTATAGTTGGTGAGAGTATGCATGCATTTAATCCTCATTCATTCCAGTTCCAAGGTACCTATAAGGTAAATAATAAATAGTACATTATTAATTGTTATAATAAGCAATGGCAGAGTATGCATCCATATTCTACTTAAGTGTGAGACCAGGTGTTGGTATGAGATTACTCAAGTACTCAGTTGCTCACAAGAGAACACAAAAATACATGTTTCACGGATCCCAGATACACTTCATCATATTTCTGAGCATCTTGTCTTTGAAGATTATTTTTTTCTCTAATCACAGTAGAAACCATATAGAAATGAGCAGAATCAGATAGTTATGCTCATTTTGTTCAGGTGAAAAGTAAAAGCATTTCTTATCTCTAACATAATAGGACAAACATAGAAGAAATGTGAGAAGTGGCATATTTACTAGAATGAAGGGCTGACTGTTAAAGAGTTTTGTCTTTAATTCAGTTATGAATTTTAGAGCCTTAAGAAAACCATTTTATTTTTTGCCTAATTCACCAGACCCAAAACCACAGTCAACTTTTGACAGCTCAAGAGTCAGGAATTTTGGTCACTACGCAGAGCAAGAGTGTACTTAAGTACATTCTAAATTGAGTGTTCACCTGAACGAAGCTTATATGTTGATGTGCAATAAAAATTACAAACACCTTAAAAGGTCCCTGGTAACCAATGCTGGAAGTATACAGTGAAGATACAAACTCCCTGCTACTTCAAGGATTTAACTATATTTTTCTTAGTTTGCATTTCAAGACAGATTAGACTTAGGCCTTAAGTTGTTAAGACTTAAGTTCCTAATGTGGTCCTGATCCTTGAATCCAATACTGACTAAGTCCTGTTTATACTAAAAAATGTTGTCTTTCCTCTTTGGAAGGAAAATTGTGCGACAGCATAAGGAAAAAAAACCCCAATCATCAGTTCTTCTAGGAAGTATCTTTCATAGAAGTACCTGAGTTCACCCATGGTGAGAACCTGCCTAAAAATCAGACAAAGCCAAACAGTAGTATCTCTACTTAATTTTTAGAGTAGCTTAGCTTTCATATGTACTGCTCCAAACAGGATAAAATGTTGGTACATTTCATCTTTACAATATAATTTAAGATTCATGCAGGGTACAAAACTCCAAATCATTCCCTTACAGTACATTCTTTTGAGTGTCATTCAAACTCATCCCTGAAGTATATATTTGTATGGTGGTTTTGTTCTGTGCAAATATATTGTACATCAATTTTATTTCATTATCTCACTACAACCTGTACTGATTGTAAACTCACAGATGCTTGTCTAATCATGTCAAAACTTTTTACTGTTCAGATTATGAGTATTTTGCTAGCTTTTTAAATGTCTCCCCACTATCTAAGCCCCCTTTTTTTATGTAAACTCTGCAATTTTATTGTATATCACGGAATCTTTCTCTAATTTGATGTCAGTAAGTTTTAATTTTTTTTTTCCAGTTTAACTATTGTGGCTAATTATACAGCAGATCCAAATCTGCATGAATTTTGCAGGCTGCTGCCTGCCTCTCCAGTTCTTTAATTTTGTATTATCAGGCAAATTACTGTAGTGTTGATTGTTAGTCCCTTTCCCCCTGCCTTGGCCTCATATGCAGATTACAATCAGCCAAGGTCCATCCACTGGGTCATTCTATAAATCTTTTCTCAAAAGACATTTCTTTACGCTTGATGGATTTCCATTTAACTCTTCCTTCAATGTCCACTGTGCCCCATGCTACATAAATAATTGAGAACAATCCAGCTCCTTGCACTAGGTATCAGGCAAGTCTGTCTGTATTCTGCAGCTTTAGAGTTACTCAGCATCCTAAACTGGGGACACTGGGTCTGTTCAGTACAGTTTCAACATTGTCATGCACCTGAATCACAGCTCTATGAGCTTCCATCTTTATAGCTCTATAAAATTCGGTAGGGAGAGATAGATTTGTTTGGTGACAAGACAGCAGGGAAGCACTTTTTCTCTTGGAGAAGTCATTTAGTGCCTATATAAACTCAGACAACTATCAGCAAAGTTATAACTATTTTACATTTCAAAAATTTTTGTAGGAAAAAAAAAATCTTGAAAATTCTGCAGTATTTGCATGCCTCAAAATCTGTATGATCAGCTTCCTGTTCTCTGTTTCTCTCATTATTGCTTGGATCATGACTGAATTTCTAAAAGTCCTGCATCACAGGAAGGAAGCAACAGCACCATGAACAACTTGAACACTACATAAAACTTCCCATGGGGTCTCTTCCATTCTCAGTTACTGAGATTTTCTCTTTACGCATGATGGACTTGATTCTTTACAATCAAGATTTTGTGGTAGAGACCCAGAAAAGCTCAAAGCACATCCTGGCAGCTGTTCCACTTGCAAATCTGAATGCCCTGGCTTTGAGAGTAGATTTAAGTCAAAGTAGGTATTCTGTTTTACGTGTTCTTGGAAGCCCTTCTGCTCCAGTGACATGCTGAGAGCTGTGTGTGCAAGCACACTGAGTGCTTTTCATTCCAGAGAGGGAAATTCTCAAATACAGGATCTGTAGCTTCTGAATCAGTGAGAGGATCTATTATCCTAGAAGGCAGACCAGTTGCTTACAGCCAATATATTTTGGATCTACTCAAAGTATAAATTACTGTAAATTACAGGAAAAAAACCATCAGGCTGGCATTTCACAGCTAATTCTGGGCTTGGCTGTGTGAAGTCTACAAAGGTTGAAATAAACCCACTGTAAAAATTTAAAATGAATCATGCAGTGGTTCATTTTTCTTCCAACCCAAAATACATTATTGTCAAGGAAGCCAAATGTGTTTTGATGTGCACATGTTGTACAAAGCCCTATAGGATGCAACTGAAAATTGTGAGAAGTGTGTAATTCCTCCCATAAAGTCCTCACTGAAAGAAAATTGCCCAAAGTACACATAATCAATGTGAACGATGCTTTTAGTTTACATTGGCTGTTACACATGTCAAGCTCTATTAAAACTGATGTTTCCCAAAGTTAGTGCAAAGAGTCACTTACAGTACTATTTCTTAAAGAAAGATAAAAAATACAAAAAAACTCTGGAAAACTTGTACTTAGGTTTTCAGATCCATCTTCTCTCAGGGTAGTATCATACTTGTAGAAGGCTGAAACAGAGCTGACCAGCATGAGGGACTGAGTGGAGCTGCTGTGGAGCTGCTGTGGCAGGCTGAGTTGTGTTCCACTTGCGTGAATGCTTCATTAACCTCTACTGTGTTTCAGCTTTGTCATCACCAAAAGAAAGTAAAAAACAATCTAGAGCTGAGCAATTTTTTTTTTGTCACTGAGCTCGTTGCTTGACATTCTATTTCATTCAGTGGAGGGAAATAGTCACTCCTGGAAGATGATTTGCTAAATTTGCATTAGGTGTCTGAAATTGCTTTAATGAGTTTTGCCATGAAATGCTATTTAATTATGCTGCTGTTTTAGATAAGAGATGTGATGCTATGAACAGGCCACGCCTATGCTGTGCTCTTTAGCTGTAGCATTCATACTAGCCTGAAATCAAGGCCAGATTGAATGGGACTTTGAGCAAACAAGTCTAAGGAGAGGTTTCCCAGCCTTTAGTAGTGGGCTTGGAACTACATAACCTTTAAAGTCACTTCCAAGACAAATAATTTGGTGATTTTCTGATTCTATCAGTGGTTCAAGCCTCCAAATGGGGAAAACTGGATTGCTCACAACTTCAGTGAATGACACTGATATTTAGCAGTGGAGAATCTCTCCCCTTTTTTCTCAAAATCACTGGCTTTGTTTTTCCACTTATTTTTAAAATAGATATGGTTTGAAATGGTTTCTATGGCTTGATCTGATAGCAGCTATAACTTCCTCATAAAGGGAAGCAGGGAGGGCAGGCACTAATCTCTGGTGACCAGTGGTGGGGCCTGAGGGAATGGCCTGAAATTGTGTCAGGAGAGTTTTCTTTTTCCCTGTGACTTCCCTGGTCACACCACCAAGCCTGACAGAGCTCAAAGAAGTGTTCGGACAATGCTCTCAGGCTATGGCTGTATTCTTGGGGTTGTTCTTTGCAGAGCCAGGACCTGGAATTGATGGTCCTCATGGATTTCTTTCAACTTGGCACAAAACCATACTATTGTTTGTCACTGTTATTTTGAATGCTAAATACCAACAGTTACACATTTTCAAGGGAGTCTGGGAAAGTACCTAGCAGGGAGATCTTCTCAGATAACTGGATACTGAGACATTGTCCAGGCTTAAGGATTTCTTGATCCCCAAGTGGTAGGGATCTCAGAAAGGACTGAAAGACACTCTCCTTTATCTCCTCTACTTGGCCTGATCTTTTATCCTTCATGAGACATTTGCTTTACACCTCTGTCAGAGACAGGAGGTTGGGCTGTGCAGACCTCTGGTCTGATTTATTTTAGCTACCCTGATGTTCATAAGTATTCAGGTCGCAGGTTGTGTTTGTGTGTTAGCACTGGAAATATGACCATTGTCTCTGAAGTCTGGAGAGAACATCTCCAGGCATTTTGAGCTTCTCTGCGTTTTTAAAACGGTTATAATTCTGGGAAAATATAGAGTTTCCATATCTACCTGAATTTTGACACTCTAAAAATATCAAACAAATAATGTGGTTACTTATATGAGAGTTATATGTATGCTAACTTCAAATCTTAATCAGGAGATTAAACTCAGTTATCTTGATGCAAAATTGATCTAATTCCATTTCCATTCTTAGTTTCTCCTAGTTTCTCCTCTCAATTACACTGGTTCAAAGCTGGTGAGTTGGACTATTTTATTGCCACATTTTTATACTAGAGAATTAAACTAACTGTGAAAAAATACAGATAATATTTCAGTTAATACTCAGTCAGGAAGAATGGATTTTTGATTAAATTTGAAACTGTTTCTACATGGCAAAAAATACATTCAAAGGTGGTTACACAGAAGGATTCACAAACAGGGACAGAATGCATACAGGGAAAGAAAGAAAGAAGGAAAAAATCTTGTTCAGGCATTATTGTGAATTACAGGTATTCAATGGAAAAATAATACCTGAACACTAAGGTGACATTTTCATTGTCAATATCACTAGTTGATTACCAAGACCACTAAGATTAAGGGGTCTGAATTTTCTTTTGTACACATTTTGGAGAAAAAAAATATTCTCTTTGATGCTGAGGGCTCAAGAGGCAGAGTTTGGAGTGACAGGAGTCCATGACTATCCACTGAAATCAAAGAGCTGTTCTGGCTAGTGCTTTCAGCAATGTTAAAAATTAGATTAATCTAGAAGCCAATTTTATACAGAAAATTGCAAATAATTCTGTGGGAGAATATTTCACTAGAGTGGTAGGGAATTGGACTTATAAAGGGGATTTCAGTGTGTTCAGAGTACTGGGAAACTAGAGCTATGGGGTCCTCAGGGATCCATTGAATGTCATGCTTCTGCAGAAATGAAACATTAAGATTGCATGTAATGCA
The DNA here is from genome assembly GCF_024509145.1 of Vidua macroura. Classification (NCBI taxonomy): domain Eukaryota; kingdom Metazoa; phylum Chordata; class Aves; order Passeriformes; family Viduidae; genus Vidua; species Vidua macroura. Next base: position 6,331,585 of record NC_071611.1, read on the forward strand.
ATTCATGCAAAGTACCTATCCGTAATTCCATGGCTATCACCCTTTCTCTCTGGGAAAAAAAAAAAAAAATGAATAGAAAGTTAAGTTTCAGCAACAAAACAGAAGGTATGTGCAAAATGACAATAAAAAGGAAGATTTACCCTATATTCTTTCTTCCACCATTACTTCCTTGTTTTTGATTCCCCCCATCTACACAGTCAGTCTTGTTTCCATAACTCCTATCTTTTCCTGATTTCAATCTCCCTGCTTTGTGTTTTTTACAAGGTCATCTATACATTTTGGGATTTTTCTTCTTTCTTTTTTTTTTTTTTTTTTTTTTTTTTTTTTTTTTTTTTTTTTGTCTTTTTTTTTTACCTTACCAGAAATCCTAGGATTAAAGTACATTGTATAATATTCCAAAGTATTCAGACAATACCTTTCTCTGAACACATAAAAAAAGATAATGTCCTGATACCTTTACCCACATTGTCTCCCTTTCTCCTGTCTTTATGGATTTGCTTTTGATTGAAAGATTTTTAAAGTAGCTTCTCTCAAGCAGAGGAAGTACTGTTTTTCATTAAGGTTTCCAGATCTTCCAGGGTTTTTTTCCCATGTTTGTATAATGGGTATTTGACTCAATACATACCATCTTAAGTTTGTTTTGTTTGTTTTTTTTTTTTTTTCATTTGCTTTTGTTTTTCTGTATTGAGTGCACTGGTAAGGATGTGAGTTGTGGTGTGCATGTTGGTAACACAGTTACTGCTAAATTAGAGGATAGAAGGCTTAATTGAAATGTAATAGGAGTGAAGTCATTGGGTTGGACTTGACTGCTCCCAGTGTCTGTTTGTTGATTTTTTTGTGCTTTGTGAAATACTCGAGGGAAGTGGGAGTACTTTTTACCACTGCTGGGTAATGGATGGTTCTGAAGATGTAAACCCCAGATGAGGAGATGTTCCATATTGATTCTATTGGAACTGGGATCTAAATAAGATTCTTGAGTATAGTTGCTATGGAATGTTGCAAATATTCCCTGGTTTAGTTACATTTCAGTGATAAGTGAGTCCTAGTAAATTAGTTTGCCAAATCTGATTCTGAACTATCTGTAACTCTCTTGGTAACTTGTAGAGAAAATAAGGGTTTTTACTTAGAGATAAACTAGACCTAGATATATTGCCTATTTTTGGATAACACTTATGGACTTGATGGCTCAAAGAAAATACTATGTAAGAACTAATTTTTAGTTGGTCAATAACCTTCCATCCAATACAATAAATAAACGTATGAGCAGGATCTTCACTATGGTATACTTGATGCTGTGGACTTCTCTATGTAATGCAAGTAAAAATGATAATATCTTATTTCTCTTTTTTGTCTTTTTTTTCTTTCTTTCTTAATAATTTTTGTTGTTCTTTTTTCTCTTTATTTTCTTTTTTCTTTTTTTTTTCCTTTTGTAATTTCTTTTTTTTTCTTCTTTTTGCAATTTCTCCCTTTTATCTATTTTCTTTTTTGTTTATTTCTCTTGCCTCTTTTGTCCTTTATTTCTGTTTTTTTTTGTTGTTTTTTTTTTTGTTTTTGTTTTTGTTTTTGTTTTTGGTTTTGTTTTTTTTGTTTGTTTTTTTTTTTTTTTTTTTCCATTATTTTCTTTTTTATATAAACCTGTTCAATCTTTCCCATGGACTCAATTCAGTTTTAATCATCCAGAAAGGACAGCCACAACTTGCAGACACTGAGACCATCATCCTAAAGTCCTGATTCTTTGCCTCCGTGGCATGCACTGCAGCTGCTCTAGTTTGTTTAGAGGTTATTTTAGACCAAATGGAAGGCACCTGCCCAGATGGACCTCTCAGCCTACACTAGATGACGTCCTCTAACGCCTCTTTGACTCCAATGTATCTGATTATTCTTAGAAACATGAAACAATATTATACAATGTCCCAATACTTCCTTTTAGCTAGAAAACACCTATTAGCTAATGTTTTTTAGAGGAATTTTGCATAGTATAATTTCACCAAACAAGCATGTCCATGTAATTTTAAACCTACCAAGGATTCACCTGTGTTCTCATCAGGAGATAGTCTCAAGATTCAGGAAGTGAAAATCTACAAATTTTGCCCAACAGTGCCCAACAGTGTGAAGCAGCTGGTATTTTATTTTCTAGTGTTTTTTTTTTTTTTTCACAGTGTTTTATGTCACAGTGTGTCCAGTGATTAAACACTACAAAACAAACCTTCAGAGGTAATTATGAACATTTGTCTGATCATAGAAATTCATTCTGGTGTCAATATTCTGTAGAAAGAATATACTGGCCCAGACTGCATTGTTGGTAAATGGAAAATAGGACATATTCAATCCAATTAAAACATCTATATCTAAAATTCTAGGTTGTTTGACTTTCCCACCTTGAGATTGCTTTTATGAACAGTGAAATGAATTTGCCTTCAAGTTTGATTGACTCAGTGTAAACTAGGTAGAAAACCACTTTTTGAAAAATGGATTTATCTAGTAAAAAGGTCATGTCTTTATTTTTTTTTCCCTAAAAGTGGGAAATATTCCTTATATAAACAGAATTGGAATTTTAAAAATTGCAAAATTTCTTGTGCTACTTTGAGATGCATCAATACCTTTATGGTTCCTGTGATTAGACTTCATCCAATTGTAAGAATTTCTAAAATTCAGAATGGGAACAACCTTGGAATAAAAATGTATTTAAAAGATTGAAAACAAATATCCCTACGACCTGAAAACAAATAGATAGGCAAAAGTTACATGTTCTTTTGTTTTCCATCCTGTTTGAGCCTATCATTGAAACCTTACTGCTTCTTCCTTCTTGTATCCCATTAAAATCTTCCCTGCCCAGTTCACAGTTCTGTTGTCCACAAATCAATTCTCTGTCTCACAGTGATCTTATTTTAATGTTTGCATGCAGTTGTTGTTCAGTCTTCATTTTACTAAGCTGATACATATTGACTTGCTATCACAGGGACAATAGCAATAAATTCTTAAACAAACAGAGTTCTTGGACCTTTCATGATAGAATATTTTAGCAAACTGAAAGTTTTAGTCTTAAAGTAGCAAGGAATTGGATGTTTTTTTCCTCACTGGTACTGTAAAATTTCTAATTTATCCTTGCTTCTTCATTTCCTCTAAAGAGATATAGAAAAAAAATCCCAATAAACTTTTTGGTGTGGTGTACTTTTTGTCTATAAATGTGAATAATTAGAGTGTATATGATTTCCTTTGCTTTCTTTTGACTTACCCTCTTGACATTGATTGCTGTGACATAAGCTGTAGGAGCAAGGCCCTGGCTTCATTGGTCTGAAAGCATTTTTGACTTTGAACATCATGTTCTTAAAGCAGGAAGGAATTACGGTTAGAGTGAGGCAGTGGAAGTCCTGCACAAGACTTGGGTCTGCCCAAGATATATCAGCATTTTGAAAAATCATCTTCAGCAATCTTCCCTTTCACACCTCTTGTCATCATGAAAGGTGCATTTAAATTTTGAGACATAATCTGTGCTATGTCTGTCTAATTTACTTCCTTCCATACACAGACACATAGACACAAACATATCACTTGGGTGTTTTTATGCTTAGAGAAAACAAACCAGTGTAAGCTGTAATAGAACTGCTAATGAGCTGATGTTATCTACCAACCTATTTAACATTCTGTTCTCTTTCTGTTTTGCATTTGGTGGGGTTGTAATTTTAATTTTCAAGTGCAGTCTTATTTCTTTTCCTTAGTCTTCAGATTTCCCACACCACTGTGCACAGTCCACGCACCCACACATGCACACAAATAACAGCACCTTGACTGGAAGGAATCATTTATGCTTCAGTGCTCTGTCTTGAGTTGCTTCCATTTGTTGATACTTGGTATATGTTTATTTCTCAGGGGATGGAGACTCTAATGCCATCCAGACACCCAGGGATGATCTGAAGACAAGAAAAAACAAGATATTTCCTGTGGTTTATAGTGTAAGGATATGTTACGTGAAGGAAGGCAATGTGAAGGGGATAGGTGACATAAATTTTTTATTTCAAATTTTGCATATATATTTTTTATAAAACAGTTAATATAAAAGTGTTGGACACTACTGAATTATGTCATAACCTTGACATTGAATTCATCACAATTTTGGTTTTATTTTTCTTAGTTAAATACATAAAATATGTAATCTCTTGATAAATTTTAATCAAAGCTATGTTCTTACTATTTATTCCTTACTATTTAAGTATTTATTACTTACTATTTATGTCTTAAAAACATAAAAAGAAGTTACAAAGCATTATAGGGGATGTTAGGATCTTCAAAATGTAATACTTAATAAAGCAGACTGAATCAGTTAATTTGCTCCAATGGCAATCTCATCCATTTTTTGAATTATTATTCACTGCACATGCTTTCCTATTGCTTTTCCTAATCTAATTTTAAATGTCTGAACAACATCTGCTGGAGAATATCCCAACATTCCCTGGGAGAATCATACAAGCCAACCAAACATTTCCACAGTATACTTTTCAGCTGAACATTTGCTCCAAGTCTTTCATCATTACTGTACTTCTTTATCTACCTTAATTATTTATTGTCTTTATTTGGAAAAAAAAAAAAAAAAAAAAAAAAAAAAGTTCTTCAATAGTATGGTTAAATATTTTCTACAAAGCAATACTTCTGGTTTCAAATTGCATAAAAATTTCTGAATTTTCTACAATTTATGTTTCCTAAGAAAAATTGATCCAAACACACACTACTAAAAAACTTTCAGAAACCTTCCACACACTCATATACAAAGACTGATTTTCCAGATTTTAGCAAAAGATGACGCAAGATCAATTGACCCTGAGACAGGATTTATTGTGATCATTTTGAAATAGCTCTAATTATAGATGTGCTTTCATGAGAGGCAAACACAAATGTGGGATCATTTCAGTACATTGCAACCAGTCTATGGCTGATGTCAGAATTCAGGAATCTGGTGGAAAAACAGATCATAACTGCTGAAAAATGTATACCTGGGTAATGGATTCACCTCTAAGTAATAGGTTCTCTTCTGTAGAGCACCAAGGGGTAGATACCATGAAGAAGGAAAGAATGTGCTCTGTTTGTGTGTGGTTTTATGTGTATCACCTCCTTAAACTGCTTGGATAGCTGATCAACAGGGAGGACTAAAATCTCAATTTCATGCAAACCTCTGGATAAAATAATGATGACTGTAAGGCAGAGAAGATGAGATGGTCAAATTTAGAGGGGAATAAACAGGTGAGTGATAGTGGTGAAATTATCAATTAAATGGGAAACATCTGGAAGAATAAACACAATGGATTGACTAAAAGTATTAAAAGGATAAATATTAAGTGGTTGCCACTCAAGCTATAGTAATTTCCATGAGTCCTTATGAAATAGGCTTGGTTTTTGAAGGAGATAGATGAAGATGGGAAAAAGTCCATCTTATCATAATGACCTTAATGCTTAAATATTCTCTTAAGCTGTCAGGTTGTTTGCTTTAAATCTTTCCTCAAATAGTGAAGCCACTCTGCACACAACAGTCCCCTTAAAAGCAGTGTCCCTCACACAAAGTTTCTTCAAAGCATGGGGCTTGGGAATTTTACCAGCACAGTAGTCTAGTTAGGGAATCACAGCCTCACTTCTACTCTAAAATGTAGCTGCAGCATCAAATCCCTTGGCTCCTGAGCAGGCAATTTGTTTCATTAGTGGCCAGAAAGGATGAGTAGAGTTCAGAAACTGAAGGCCGTATGTAGAGTCAGGATCTTAACTGCTGGTTCACTCAAGGACCAGGCGAAAGGTCTTAGAACAGTAGAAATAGCTTAAACTTCTTTCTGACTAATCAAGTGATGGAACAGAAAAGAGAATTCTCTTGTGCATGGGTTAAGGTTTTATTGCCTTTACTGTTCTTTTTTTAGCAGAAATGCATGTAAATATTTAGATGTAAAGGTCTACCTCTGAACTAGATTTCTCAACTCCTGTTACCATCAAGAAAACTCAGAGGTTTTATCATTAAAAGAGAAGCATCTAATTCACTCAATATAATCTAGATAATTGCTTCTAGAGCAATTGCAGTTGAGAGCAGTGTAGGCATTTTGCAGTCTGGCCAGACCCATATGGATATTTCATAATCTCTCATAACCACAAATGACAGTAGATGGTTTACTTCAGTCAGTTGAAGCAAACTCTTTGCTTACAAACACAATAAAGCCTACAGATCTATCCAGCTTATGATTATGATATTTAGATGTGGGTTTTAGGACTAAGTACGTAGCTTTTTGGACAGTCAACGTATATGGACTACTATGTAAACTTAAATATATTCTCTCTATGTAGACGACTTGGCGCCAATGTCTTCCTTGTTTCCTGGACCATCAACATACTTTATCCAGTGTACCTGTCTTGCACTACAGTCTTGCACTACAGGGCCCAGAAACAGGCATAAAACTTGAGATGTCTCACCAGAGCTGAGCAGAGGGGAAGGATCATCTTCCTTAAATTTCTGATAACATTCTTGGTAGGATAGTCCAAGAAGTTATTGCCCTTCTTTGCTACAAAAACCAGACTGTTTATTCAACTTCATGCCCACTGGAAACCCCCAGGTCTTTCTCTGCCAATGATGCTGTACAGACAATATGCCCCCAGCTCATCTTGGAACCTGGAGTTATTTTTCTCCAAGGCTTTACATTTTCTTTAGTTGAAGAACTTTTGTTGTCTCTTTTGGTCTTCTTATTCTGGAAATATTTCTTTGTCTGGACTTCAAGGTTACTATCTTCCCTACTTGAATACCTTTGTGAACATTCTATACTTCATCAGGCAAGATGATGAAGTATATTTGGGAGAACAAAGTTCTCTCACTCCAAATGCCCAGAAATGTACCAGTTTGATAGACTTTTTACCTTCTTCTTAATTCAGAGTAGGAATATCCCTTCCATAGGTCCTTTGAAGAAAAAAATCTCCCAAAGTGTTTAATTGCAGTTCAAGAGTGCCAACTTTATAGCAGTATAATGACCCAGAGGATCACTCAAGTTATGGCAGACCTTCCTGAAATTTATTCTTCACTCCTTCTGGGAAGGTGCTCCAAGTGCTTTCATTTCATGGCTTTGCATTCCACAGGTGGCCTGTGGAAAATCTGGGTGATATGGCATCAAGTTACAGAAGATTTCATCCTTTATAAACTTTACCCTACTCGTTCATTCAAAAAATATTGCAGAACGATGTATATGTTCTGAACTGTGTAAGTCTCATTGACTGTTGCCTTACAATAATGCACAGAGGTCATAAGGTAGTCTCCTAAAGCTTTTCTGCCCATTTTATTCCTGCATTCCCTCTCACCTTCAGCTGCTGCCTCTGCACATGCTTGTCCCCTCCTCTTTGTCTCCCTCTCTTTGTCTCCTCTCAAGGCATCAGAGCCAAGAAAGTCTGAGATTTACAACTGTGTGATACCTACTCCACTGCGATGTCAATTTAATTTGAACCAATTTGACAACCCTGATACTAACGCAGGATCAGAGACCACAATGATAGTACAACATCCGTCTCTTGTTAAGCTTCTTGCTCCTGTTATTACTTCCCTCTGTAATTGCCTTAGATCAAGAGACCTATTGTAAATGTGTTAAGTTTTGCTGACAACACAAAGCTGGGAAGACGCAGGAACTCAGGCTTAAGAGGCAAGGAAAATTCAACAAGATTTCTGGGCTCTGGGCTGTTACGCAGCAAATGAAATTCGGTATTGACAAACACACATTAATGTAATTGGTCAAGGGAAGTGTGGGACTAAGAGAGCAAAACTGCTGAGTAGGAAAAGGAAGGGTTTAAAGGGATATAATATTCGTATCAGGGCTAACACCAAAATCTCTGTTCAAGTACAGAGAAAGTCTTTGAATGTTGAATTGTTCTTTACCTGACTTAGAGTTCTATATATTACCTGTTTCTGAAGTGTTTCACTGCATTTAACTGGTAAAGCTGTTGCCTAAGTGGGAAACTGAGGCCTCATCACCTCATAAAAAGAGTCTTATCTCACTGAATATTTGTGATAAGTGACTTTGATCACTTGCAACCTAAACACCAATGCTATTTGTGGGATCTGTGTTTATCAAATCAACATCTGCACTGGTAATTATTAGATACTTTACTGAGCAAAAAAACTAATAAGTCTTTTTTTTTTTTTTTTGAAAGAGTAAACCCTGTATTTCTGATTGTACTATTATCTAAAAGGGTTGTGTGTGTCCCTTTGAGGTGTATTACCTGAGGACTAGTTTATCACAAATAAGTAAGGATGTGATTCATCTTCTCTAACTTCAGTTGTCTAAAATTTAGAGGCCTAAGTCTGATTTCATTACCTAAGAATTCCTTTATGACAGTCCAGAATAGAGAGAAACAGACATTTCCAGAGATTGATTCATATTAATCTAGGTTTGATATATGTCTTAAAGTGAGCCAATCACTATGAGAAGGATTTATTGATCAGTTCATCTATGTTCGGACAAATGAGTCCCACCTAGTAATCCAAGCTGTTCCATCAGAAACATAGTTTTTTAAATGTTTCTTTTTACATCTCTTCTCTTTCTTTTCCAACCTTCACTCACAGTAAATTGCCATTTTTCTTCTAATATGTATGTGTCAGGTGAATTTCAGTGCCATGAGTCCCATGGATTGAAAACATGAAGCTATGAATATCACCTAAAAGGTAAGAAAAAAGGACTTTTTTGCTACTCTGGGTTGCAGGTCATAAAGATCCACGATTGTCACTGTCTTTTTGAACTCTCTCACTTTTCTTGCCATGTTGAAAACTTCAAATTCCTGATAATACTCTGCTACAGTACCATGAATCTTGTCCTGTAGCTGTTCTTCACTTATTTCCTATTCCAGTGCTCACTGCATCAATTTTCTCATGCTCACATGGAAGAGCTGAGCTCACTCTGTTTTGCTGAGGGCTTGCGTGTTTACTGCAGTATTTTAGACTTGCTTACAGTGTTGGCCATGCTCTCCTTTACATGTATGTCTGCAGCACTGGTCTTGAGATTCACGTGTTTTTTTTCATTTTCCTCAGACTCCATGAACCAGGGCACAAATTTAAAATGAAAAGGAGATGATTAATTCAGCCTAAGTGTAGCACAGAGATATGAAAAACTGTATTAAAACATAAAATAAACTGTATTCCTTGAGACTGTGAGAAAGATTTCTCCACGCAGGTGATTTTTTTGTTCTTTAAAACCAGATCTGTGACTGCATTGTGGTCATCAATAATTTATGACTATACAAGTCCAATCCTACTACTTAGTCCTGTTGGCATGGTCAGACTACGTTTAGGCTTTTGTGGTACACAGGCTCAGCTTCCAGATCATGCTCATCTCTTATTCAAACTAATTATAACTTGATTTCCATTTAGAAGAAACTGAGAGGTCACCCAGATGGGCAAACTCAGGCACAGGAATTGATCCAGATGCTGAGTATCTGGGTGCAAGCTCTTCCTGCTGTTGGAAGCATGGATTTGATTGATGAGAGCAGAATTAGAGTGCAGACTAAGCTCAAGCCAAAGACTATCATCACAGTAGGGTGAGAATAGTGGGACCCCATGCCTCTCCCCACTGACAGTAATGTCATGGCTTTAATCCTTTTGCACTTTAGACCTTTTCTATAAAGCATGAGCTAAATTCCATGATGACAGCTTGATATGACCTGACAAATATTCCATCATATGAATAAGGCATCCCATAAGGAAGAAGTTAATAAAGAAAAAGTAGAGAAAAGTTTCCTTACTACTCACTTGAAATTTCTCTGTCATGGTAGTGCTTACCTCAGGCCTCAATGTAAGGCCAACACCTTGAGTGTGTAAAATAAACTTCTGCCTACTTCAAGGAGAAGTTAAAGGCGTGGGAGGGGAAAAAAAAAAAAAAAAAAAAAAAAAAAAAAAAAAATAAAAAAGTACTTTTGATCAGCAGGAAGCATTCATTGTGCACTAATGGTAGTTTTTTGTTTTTTTTTTTTTTTTTTCTGGAAAACACCAGCAACTGATCAAGTCTGCAGACTCTCATTTTCTCAATGTTTTACAAAAGAGTGATGAAGATAACAAAGGAAGTGACAAAACATACTTCTATGTTCCTCCAGCAATTAGATTCAGGACTTCTGGGTTGGTATTACTTAATTGTAAATTTGTTACCTATTTGAGGACTCTATTCCTAACTCTGGTAGGTTTTGTTAACTCTATCGTGATAGATTGGGCAAATAACTGAAATTCAAACATGAAATTGAATATTACAAGGATTTTCGTTATTGTATAGTAAATTTTGTTTGACATTTTCAAATACATTTTAAAATGTAGACCTCAAAATCTGCATTAGCTCCAAATCTATTAAGGAGTGCTTTTATTCCACTTCCAAATTTCATCAATTTTGGTTTCAGAATAATCAGCAACAACAGAGGCAAGAGTTTAGGACAGGACATGAATTTCTTGGAAGATGTTAGCAAGCTGTGAAAATCAACTTTTTGGCCTGGAGTAAGAGTTTACTTTCCTAATTCTCATTTTATATCACGGAGGGAGGTGAGACAGCATTTGCCCCAGAACAGAAGAAGATAATTTATCAGATGGATTCCTACCGACTCTTCAAACAGCCTATTGTGACCTTTGGTTATTAAACCTTTTGACTGTTAGTTAATTTCAGCAGTGGGGAGGCTATTAGCTGACCGGCTAGATTCCTTGCCCAGCATCTGCTAACCAATGACCTGTGATCTGGGCAATAAAACTGAAATTACATCTGGACAATAAATATATTTTGGCTTCTAACACAATGAGAGGTACCATTCTACCTCAATTTATTGATTTTTTAAACATATGCCAGAAGACATGTTGCTATGTCTTAATGAAATAACATGATTTTGGCTTTTATCCATCCATGAAATATGTTTTTACATAGGCTATTGATGCTAGGAATTTTTGGTAGTCTTGGGGACAGAAAGGAGGGAGATGGAAAGAAATAAATAGCAGCAGCAACAGAACTTACATGTCAAATGAATAAAAATTATGATTTCAATCTTGTTACAAAATGAGAAGAAAACTTAGTTTTGGAAACAGCATGTGCTCATCAGCAAACATCACAGTGTTTATGCCCTGAATGGAGGCATGTGAGTAAGAAAGGTGTAATTTGGTCAACAGGAAGGCCTCAAGCCATATGTTCAATACTGAAAGTCCTTTAGCAGTAGAACTAGAAGTGATTCCTGTAAACAGTAAGAAACTCATAAACTTTGATATGACTTCTAGTAACAGTGGTGACTAACTGAAAGAGGAATAGGGGGTTAAATCATGGCCACTCCCTAGGTCTGGTTCAGTAGGAGGAGGAGTGCTTCAAGTGCTTCTTCATCAGTGTGACATGTTCATAGATCTGCAATGAGAGCTGAGATATTTAAAGAAACCTGCAGGGGCTTAGTGATCCAAATACTTTTAAAATTCATGGAATCATAGAATCATTTATTTTGGAAAAGCGCTCTAAGATCAAGTCCAACCAGTAAACCAGAATTTCCAAGCCCACCACAAAACCATATGTGTAAGCACCCCAACTATACATCTTTCAAATATCTTCTGGTGACTTGACCACTTATCTGCATTGTCACACTGTTCTAATGCTTGAGAACCACCTTAGTGGAAAACCTTTTCCTGTTATCCAGTCTAAACGTCCCCTGGCACAACTTGAGTCCATTTCCTCTCGTTCTATCATTTGTACTTAGTAGAAGAGACCAACATTTAGAGAACAAAAAAGAAGATAGCCTTCAGTTCAGGCACTTTATGGTTAAAATTAGAGAAAATATACTTTATTTTCACTATAGAAGCTATATTTCAATACATGAGGTGAAATTCAAACAGTTTATTAACATTTGTGATAGCTGTGGGCACTGTGGTCTGAAGCTTTTTTGCAACTCTTCACTTAAGATTTTAAGGAACTGGGAAGAAAACACATAAGAAACCAGGCCAAAAGAAACCAAATTACAAGAAACCAAATTGAATAAACTAACTCAAAAGAAATCAATCCAAAGCAAGGGAAAAAAAAAAAAAAGAGAGAGACGAAAAATATAAAAATATTTTGCTGGTTTTCTCTATGAACTTTATGATTCAGAGATGATAGTGCAGTGTTTTAAAGTCAAGATCTCAGTCAAAAGTGGTAGGCTCTTAAGTGCAGTAAGCTTTCACTGAGTTTCAACATTCCAGAGAAATGCTCTAGACCTTGCTTTATAGCTCTTTTGTGACGTGCAAAGCTATGCATCTTCCACTGAGACCTTCTTGTGTTACATTTTAACTGTGATTATTCAACTGGTTTCATTATAGTTGACACCTGTCCATGACAGCAGAATGAAACTGCAACCTAAATTCAACCCACACAAGTTTAAGCTTTTAAACTCATGGTCTCAAGCAAAAGCCCAATCGACTAAAACTCCTTTAAGCCTCAGTGATGGAAGCTCGGGAGCTCAACCAGTTCAATCGCCCTAACATCCCTGTGATGCAATAAGAGTGCAGATTTGTTTCTCTATAAAGAAAGGCAAGATTGCTGACACCTTTGATTAAAGAGCTTCAAGTAGGCAGATGGAGTCTCAGGTTAGGGTACATTATTTGGGTTCCCAAAGAGACCCCTCAAATCAAAGAGTTGTTTTTTTATTTATTTAATTTTCCATGGATAACATTTTCCCTCCACATTCTTTCTGTGCTTTATAGTTTGCAAACTTTCCCCTAAGTTCAAGGTTGATGATGTAATTGTGACTAAAGGAAATGAAGCATTTGGCTTCTCTTTAGAGGCTTTTTTGGTAACACATGACATTACATTTCTTGCTTGTCATTACATCCTGCCAGCTTTCTGGCACCACCTTTTTTTTTTTTTTTTTTTTTGCTTCATTTTTACTAGTATGCATTATTCATTGGAAAGAAAAAAAAAAAGAAAAAAAGAGAGAGAGGGGGAAAAAAAAGAGAGAAGAATAATTTGCATTTCCTGATTGGAAGCCAGGGATTATTCATCATTGCCCTGTACATCTCTTATAAAGATGATAAATGAATGTATATTAACTGAACCCTAAAACAAAATAATGTGTTTTTCTAAAAGTTTTGCAGAGCTGCATTTCCATTGTAATTAGTTTACTTTTTTTAACCAAATGCTGTTAAAGCACCATCAAAATGAAAGCTGAATTCTGAACTGTTTAAAGGAGGTGGGAGAAAGTAATGGACTATTCAGTGGGTTTTTCCTTTCTCTTTTAGGACTACTGAAAATAATTCAAATCGGGGTCTAGCTTTAAAACAATAATAATAATAGTAATAGAAAAAATCACAAAAATAATCAAAAATTAAAATACAAAAAACAAATCAAAGGCAAGAAGAACAGCAAAATCAAAAACCCTCTTCAAGGAAATTACACTGGAACTAGCACATAACTACAATGGCAAGACACTTGTTAACACATTTTTTTGCCTCATAAGATACATAATAATCATTTATACTCCTCCAAACAGAAATAAGGAAGAGATTGGTCTTTTCATCATTTCTCTTCTGTCTTGATTTATTGAGCTTGTCAAGGTTTAAACAAGGCACTTGTCCTCCAGCACAGGCTTGAACCCACAATGTTGTTCCCAGCCATTCCCTCTCTGTGCCTCTCCTGCCATGCTGTAGAGCTGAATTTGGCTCTAAGCTAGGCAGAACATTATCCCATATGAGACATGATCTTTCAGTGAAGTAAAAGCCCCTTTGTAGAGTCAAAATTGTAATAAGGAGATGGTTGGACCACATAAGACCCGAGGTGGGCGGGCAGGGAGGGGGAAAGGGGAAGGAAATAATGCTGTGCATAACTATTTTAAAGCAATAAGGATGGTTTATTTTTTTGTAGAAAAATGTGTTTCCCATAAAAATGTATTTTTCTCAAACTGTGGTCATTTTCAGCAAACCACAGCTAAAAAGATCAAAGGAACTAATAAAAACAGGTCCACTGAAATTACTTCAATTAATATTTTTTGAAAGTACTCTCTTTTGCTATCTTTATATTCCCTTTTTTTCTTTCCATATCTTCCCACTTCTTCCTTACGTTTTTCTGAAACATTTTTTTTTTAATTTAAAAAAAAAAGAGAAGGTAAATAACATCTAGTTTTTAAATGTCTTAATATTTTTTTTCAAAAATCAAAAAGTTTTTTTATTAAAAAAAAAACAAAACCTGGAATTTTCATTAATATTATTTATCAGTCTGGACAGTCTGAATTATGTGTTTTCAGATCATGATGGCAAACTGCTTTTGTTTATTTTTCTTTTCCAGATACAGAAATTATGTTCTTCAAATGAAGAATTGCTGGCAACTTTCAGCAGCACTGACAGAATTTTGTTGTTTTCATTGTTTTGCAAAGTAGGGAAATAGGACTCAAAGACTGGGTTCCCAGCACCCAGAGGGAAAAATCTCTGGTGCTATAAACAGTTCCCTAGAGAAACTCAGCTCAGTGCTTTCACAAAGCAGGACATTTTCAGACTATTATTTCCATTAAACACCAAATTAACTGCCTGTAAACTTGTTCAGTTATTTGTTTTTACTGGCCTGTAAAAACATAAAACATAAATACATAAATAAATATTTATAATGCATGGATAACAGTGCTAGCACATGCCATAAGCCATGCCAGGAAAAAGGAAATAAATCAAGGTTTGTGGCTGAGAGATGCCACTTGGTTTGATTTGTAATAAACAACTTCACTTATCATTATGTGCCTTATTCCTATATAGTATTTTGTATTAGAGTTTTACTCAGCCTTTTTCATTGTGCTAGCCACTCTTCAAAGAACAATCACAATCTTTAAAGACTTGACTCATGCCATCCAATTTTAGGCACTTAACTAAAGCCCCTAAATTAAGGGGGCTTCTCATTTCTCTGTGGTCATTGCAATCATTTAAAAAAGCCAGAGGGAAAGCCCAGGTTCATATGAACCTCAGTCATATCCGGAATTAAAATCTTTCAGTGCTTGCTGAGATGCTGAGAGTTTATTCTTCTACCTTGTGTGTGACAAGGGTTTCATGTTCAAAGTAATTTTAACGACATTGAGATTTTCTAAGAACGTGAATGAAATTTCCTGACTATAACCTCTTATTTGCATCAGTTTGGACCTTCCTGAAAAAAAGACTTCTAGATGCTTGAATCTTTCATTTCCCCAGCAACCCTTTTGTAGACTGCCCTTCCAACTGTGAAGCCTTCTGCATCAGAAATTGAAGTCACAATCCTGCTACTGAAACAATTCACCAAGACAAATATAGAATAACATCCCATGCTGTTCTTCAGGGATGACAGGCTGGGTTGCAATAAGAAGGGAATGTCAGCTTATGGAATGTAAGACTGAGTTTGCCATTTGGGAGGAAAGTCTCTGGAGAGCACCAAAGTGCACTCTGTGGGCTAACATGTGCCAAGATATGGTTCAGAGGAATGCACAAAGGAAAGCATTTACTAAACCAGTAACTCCTCCTCCGCTGTTGAGTTTCCATTTCACATCCTCCCTCTTCTCTTAATTCCCTAGAGCTCAGTTTGGAGAACACAATTTTCCTTATATCAGTAGTCAAGGAGTGGGCAAGGCATTGGAATACATTTCTTCTTCTCTCAAGCTTTCAGCAAGCAAATCCTGCTTTCATCCCTGGATTGTGATCAGCATGGCTAAAATTCACTGTAGTTGAGCCTTTGTGTGCAGTAATGTTTGCAAGAGGTGAATACCCTCTTTTCCTGCAGGGGCATTTGCAGTGATTTTTTCCTTCATACGTGTGACATGTTAGGTAATATAGGCTGAGTACTTTTATTATTACTTCCATGGGAAAACGTCAACTGATTTATCTGAATGAAATTTGAGGTGGCAGCAATAAATAAACAAAATACTCAATAAAGTCTCGTTAATTGTGACACTTGTTTCTTTTGTTAATTTTAAAGCATTCCTTGACATTGTGTAATGTCACTGCAAGTAACACATGAGAGCTTTGGGGTTTTTTTTATTACTGCTTAGTTAAGAAATAACTTACTTTGTCCCACAGCTAGCAAGTTTCTTTCAGTATTATTCCACACAAGTTGCAGAGGTCTCTGAACACCACCCGTGGTCATTAGGTCATTTTTTTTCTGCAGCTTTTCCAGTAGTTACTCACAAACTGATAATTTCTACCAAACAGATGCACTGAAGTGCTGGGCTGTCATTTCTTAGTACTTCCCTTCAGCTTATAGCCCTGTGGCCCTCTCTCAGGCTCTGTCTACATGCCAGTGTGCTGTAATGATAAATAACATTATCGACCTATAGGTATGCATAAAACATTAGATGGATCGTATGTTTTCCGGACTGCTCAACTTTCATGAACTGCATTTCAAGTTACTTTGATCAGGTCTCTTAGCTCTGACACCATAGTTTTAGAGTGGGTAGTGGGGTAACATGGGCAGAAATAACTCCACAAAACTCAATAAAAAATATGTATATTATCTCTTGTCGTTGCAAACTGAACAGTTATTTCAGCTAATTTCCTAAATGGCAGGTAGAAAACTGAGTTAAACATTTTTTCATTAAAAACCAGTGTATATTGATAAGTTAAAAATGCAATTTTCTTGCCTTCTCATTTCATTAAACAGGTGCAGTCAGAGCACTTAAGTTTAATAATGGAAGACTTTAATTTTAAATATTTTCAACTTGATTAAACCTATTCAGAGTTTGAAGGGATTTATTTTTTTCCCAAAATTCATAAATGATTTTAGAAGGCTAAATTCAATTTTCAGTGATAACCCAGCATTCAGAATTCTAAATCCTTTGTATTTCAAATATTATGAGATTTTTAAGCATGAAAGACACAAATGAAAGTTAAATTATCCCCCAATACCTTTAAGTACCTAGGGTTTTTTATACATGCATCTTCTTTGCACCTAAAATACGTTTGTTTTCTGTCATACCATGTGAACATGTGAATTTATGTTCATGGGTATATATAAGAAAAGTAAATGTAAGGGGGTGTGTGCAAGTATAAATTTATGATCGTGAAAAATTTTTTTTATCTTTTTTGTTTTTACGAGTTAAAAATGTAAATTATGCCTCAATTTTACAGAAGGGGGAAAGTGCAATGGAGAAAAAGTGTCCAATTTATTTTTTTCTAGTTGCAACTCAAATTAATTCCTCTCATGCACAATGCAAAAATCATTCAAAGTGTAATGATTCAGGATCAGACCCTAATTTCTTCCCAGAACACTGTTTCTGACATTAGTGAAATGAAAGGAAAAGAAATAACAAAAGAAAATAAAACGGGTGACAGATCTTTAAATGAAATAACTGCCAAACAAGCAGAATAATTCATGTTAGAGGAGTGGGAGGTCATCTGGCCCAACTCTTCTCTCACAGCAGGACCTTAACACAATATCAGCTCAATACGACATGAGGTCAGTAATACAGTTTTGTATTAATTCTTTTAGAAAAATAAATCAGATGGGTCTAGGAAAGAGATATGGACAGTCCAAATCTTGCATTTCCAACCACAGAGAGATAAACTTAGCCTTAAACTGGCATACTAACATTCAAAAGTTAACCTAAAATCTTACCTGTACATTTTTCTTTCCTTGCACAAATAATTAGATAAAAAACGTATAGCAAATTCCCACAGAAAAAGTTTTGTTAAGATATAATTAAAGTGAAGAACAGACCCACAATCTCTTATTTAAAATTTCAGCACCAACCCCAACAATATCTTCCTTGAGTATGAATTGAAATGGTTTTGTTCATTACAAATGAACATTAAGAAACTTGCATTCAGCCATACATTCTTTGGAGAATTAGTCCCTGCCCTCATACAATAAAGGAATTAAAATTCCTAGTAGTTTTAAAACTCTGGAAGTGTTTTTTGGAGAATTTGAGCCCTTCTTCTCTAATCAAAAGAAATTTTTTCATCCTTTTTTTTTTCCCTGGAATCAGAGAAATTTTGTAGCTCATGTTAAATTTGTAATTCATTCAAATATTACCTTATTCCTCTTTGCAGCCTCTTTGCTAATTAAAAAAACCTATACGATTCCTTTTCAGCTGAAGAATCCTCAGATTATATATCTATATCTATATCTATATCTATATCATCTATTTATACCTATATGAATATATACACAAATATATACAAATATATATATTTGTATATAAATATATATATATATGGATATATAAATTCAAGGATGAATTAATGAAAAGAGATTTACGTCTTATATTAATCTATTAGAAAAATAGGAACATTTTTTTTTTTTTTAGCTGGGTTGTTTCCCTTCCCTTCCTCTCTCTATTTTACTGCCAAAGCCCCAGTAGAGTATGAATGCAGAATATCAGCCCATCTTCTAATATATGCAGCATAATCTTCTTAAAATGAGTTTTCACTTCAAGGAACAGAAGGGCTTAGAGATGAGCAGCATGGCTTTTTTGTATTTGGCATCTCATTATACTTAGTACCATTTTTTCATTCTAAGAACAATTGAATATTGTTAATGAAGGAAAATTCTTGCTATATATTCTCAGGACTTTTTGGTTTGGTTTGGTTGCTTTGTTTGTTTGCTTGTTTTCCTTTCTTGGGGCACGGAGAAGGGAGCAAGAGGCAAAATAAGGCTTTTTATTCATTCATGGAGAAAAGGAAGATGCTTTTATATTTTACATTCCTTCATCGCAAGTTAATATTTTTCCCTTTTCTGGATAATTCCACCTCAACTAATTCTATGCAAACATTAACAAATGGACATTTACATAAATTCAGGATGTGGAAATGGAAATAAAATATTGTGCAATAATTATTTTTGTTTTAAGTGAAATAGCCTGAAATGTCATTCGAGGAACTGAGAAATTCTTTAGCATATTTGAGTATAAATTTAATTTATCATGGCTTCTTGACTCAAACTCAAACTCAAACATAGCATCAGTTTGAAATCCAGCATCTTCCCTTGGGAAACCTCAGCTGAGTTCTTTACTGATTAAAGCCAATGAAGCTGGACCAGCAGACAATTTGCCCAAATATCTATTTGCATGGATAGTTTGCATTACATTGGTGTTTAGTGGAAATTCAGTGATTTAACATGTCTCTTATATGTTTAATTATTTATTTTATATAGGTTGGAGAAGGTAGGAAGTGTACTCATGTCCAGCATAATATTGTCAGATTACAAACACTATAAATCTGAGGAGTTGATGCTGGTGGAGCAATAATTAATTCTTTTGTGCTATCCAATGTACAGCATCCATAATCCATGTCATGAGTTCTTCAGACCATTGACAATCAATTAAATTGTGTCATACCCAAAAAAGAGAGGAAGAACAAGGAATAGGAAATAATAGAAGAATGCTTAGGAAAAAAGCTAATTCTCAAATTTTAGGCCATAACTCAGTGTTATAAACAGTAAGAGTGGTCACACAGATTGTCTTATTTTCTGGTGGTGTCTCTGATAAAGATCAAATGAAGACACAAAGCTGAAAGGCTTCAGTACCAACAACTTTTGTAAGTAAGAGGACACTGAAGAGAATAGAGCACTGGCACACCTGTAGAGATGAGCACAGAAAGATCTCCTTAGCAACAGAGATTTAGCTGGTGGGACACTATTTTTGTGTTTAATCCCTTCAACCCAATGCATAGCCTTCCTGTACTTTGGAGATCTGCAAGCTGTGTGAGACCTACTGCCATAAACCACCACCAGATGCTAGGTTATGCTAGGTTCCAGTTCAGCTCAGCTTGATTCAAATGGGCAGCAGGCCAAAAATGGCCTCAGCTTCATTTCAGAGCCTTGAACTGCTGTACTCACTGGTCTTGGCACACACTTTTCAGTCAGCTAGCACACATTCATATGGCAATGGAAACCATCTCTAAGCTAACCATTTTCCGTTTAGCCATTGTGTTTTTCATAACCACTACCACCTGTGTTCATCCTTCCAAAATGTAAACATCTCTCAAGTTTGCTAAGCTTCCTAGAGAGCATCACCTCCAGGGAATGATTCTTTAATCTGAGTTTTGATTCACTATTGAAAGTTGTGTATATTCCTCGGTGATCATAAACATGGCATGCTTCCTTAGAGAAGTGAGATTCAATTCACAGCATAAAAAAAATTAAGTCACTGCATCATTTCCTATATGTGAATTAGTTTTCAGAGGAACTCTAAATAATACATTTAGTGGAGCTTGCTTCATTTTATAAAACACAGGCCACTGAAACAACCATGATGCTTTTATATGCACTTTTATATGGACTCCAGGTAAGAGTATCCCATAACTTCACATCATATTTGTCAGTCCCATGTGGATACCTCTGAAATCCTAATACAACTCAGATGCTACTGGGTACACTATTGTGGTTAAATTAAATGTTTGCTTGCACTGAAATTGAAATTGGCTTCCTGGAATTGTTGAAGGCCAGACTGGACGGGGCTCTGAGCAAACTAGCCTAGTGGAAGATGTCCCTGCTCATGAAACAAGATTATCTTTAAGGTACCTTCCAATCCAAGCTATTCTATGATTCTGTGATGAATCCATGATTGACTAGACCTTCCAGGTTCTGTAAAAAAAGCTTAGATACCTTCTGTTTTTGTAGAAAACTGAGCTTGCAAAACTTAGTCTGGAAGCCCAGTCTCACTCCAAAGAACACATGAAGGGTTTGGGTTTTTTCCCAATAAAAGATAAATCTTATTTGAGAAACAAATTTTAATAATTCCTTCCAAGTCTTGCATTATTTACAAGGCCAGAACAACAGTGCATAAGCTTCTCATTTCTTTACCTTGCGTGCTAAATAAATACCATCAGAAGCAAACTGCAGTGCTGAAGTCAGAGATTATTTTATGTGATTTAATCCAGTCTACTGTGAAATCCCATGTCCGTCACGTGCCATGCAGTGGGGCTGCTTCATAGGGCAGAAAGGGAGAGGTGAGCTTCTCCCCCATTGGAGAGTGGGAGGAAGCTGCAAAGCTTTAGATCTGAAGTGTAGAATAAAGAAGACAAAGTTTTTTAAAATGTGCCTCTGTCTCCAAGAGTTCTCTGCGTGCAGCAGAAAGGAGGAAATTGTGCTCAGGAGATGTCAGTTGGATTGCAGTAAAAACTCTGGTAATGATGCCCTGTCCATGGAAGCTTTACCAGCCTTTCCTGTAATTGAATGCTCTGACCTTCTGAAGCCCCTTTCTATAAAATAAATAAACCACAAAATAAATACATAATCCGTCCATT
Source organism: Vidua macroura (assembly GCF_024509145.1). NCBI lineage: Eukaryota > Metazoa > Chordata > Aves > Passeriformes > Viduidae > Vidua > Vidua macroura. The sequence continues at coordinate 6,352,748 of NC_071611.1, forward strand.
TTGATTTTGGGAACAAACTGAATATTATATCAGTTAAAATAAAACAAAGTTCATTTAAATAATACAGTAATTGCAGAATGTTTCTGTCTTACCAGGAAAATAAGCTGCATGAAAATAAGCAATGGAAAAGAACAAAAACGGGAAAACAAAATATAATATGAAACTACCACTTTTAACTATTTTTTTTCCTTCAGTGAAATTCTAGGGGTAAGAGAACTCACAGCTTGTGTGTGATTAATTTAGGGAACTGCTCACTAAAAATTGTCATTTGGCAGCTTTCATAAGAGGCTACAAAGATAGCAAATTAAATGGAGGCAGATAAAGAACTAAAAAGAACAGCGAAGAGTGAGGAGTAGAGGGATTAATGCCTGTAACTTGTACAAAATCTTCCTGGATTTATTTCAGTAGTTGCTTTATACAGTAAAGAAACAGCTTCAAAACAGTGGCCTGAAATCACAAGAAAAGAAAAAATATATACATCTGAAAGGTAAAATTGTAAGTAAGATGAGGATATTGTTGTTTTTTTTTTTTTTGTAAGAAATGCCACCATTTCCACATATTCCTAATTGTTTCAGATTAGTAAAAAAAAACTGTTTTCCTTTTATTTCCTGCAATTGACTTCAAACATGTTTAGTCTTTCACCAAACTGAATGCTGTGTTTTGATTAAGGCAAAGTGGGTCCTTCTGTGTTTAACTTTCCTCTTGCAAAGAATAACAAAAATATTTTGAAAAAAACACCCCAATCTTTAATATAAATTTTTTAGTTTCTTGAAACATTGCAGCATCACATCCTTCTGACTATTTAGATATCTACTGAAATTTTGTGCACAAAAACCACACAGTATTAATTTTTAATGTCTGTGTGTTGAGATATAAAAATATTTTCTTGCTAATGAATGACAAAACCCAAAGCATATGGGTATCAGTGGAGATCTACCACTGCTTCAACAATATCAAGTTACTCCAGGCAGGAGTCATTCCAGCAGTTAATAGACTTACCTGTAGTGAGTCTATTCTCACCTCAGTCTCCATAAGTCACATGCAGTTTTAAGAGGGCAGGAATGTCAATTTATTCTAGTAAATGGACTTTCTGGAGGATTTAACTGCCACCCAGGGACACTGCTGTATTCATTTCTTGAACAGGTAGTCTGAAGCAACTGTACTACAGGTACACTTGTAAAAAGGTTTGATGGAGCAAAGGAAGGTCCCCAGGGGACCTTCTACCCAGGCTACCCAGGGTCTTCATCCTGTTTGTATGTCAGTCCTGGCAGAAAATGAGTTTCCCTCAAGTGCTAAACCTGCTCACAGGATGAGCAAAGGTGAGTGGCAAAATCAACTACAGTTGAGTTGTTATGACTCAACATCAACCCCTCAACTGGCCTGGGAAGTTTATTGCTCTCTCTCCAGCTTAAAAACAGAGAAAATGTGGCTGAAATCTCATTTCTTAATTTCTCCTTAAGTACTGAGCTGTGGTCTTGGGTTTGAAGACTGTGCTATTGGAAGGAAATCACTGCTTTCTCATTGGTGGTTCCAAAGGTCTTCTTTGCAGGTGTGAGAATACTGTTTCATTTCCTGTACATCTTTAAACAGTCCTAATTTTCTTTTTAATTTTTTTTCCTCTTCTTTTGTTGGGTTTTTGTTTGTTCTTTTGGAAGAATGTTTATCTTTTTTTTCCCCCTTCCTTCCCGGAACTTCCTTTCCCAGACTTTCCAGAACTTCCCTTCCCTTTGCTTTTTTTTTTTTTTTTTTTTTTTTCCCTATGCAGACCATAGAGTTTTCAGAACGAGCACTGTATTTTCAAACATCCTTCTGGACTTGTAGCATAATGGAGTCTCTGAGGCTTACAATAGAATGAACAAAAATTACTTTAATTCATTGTACAAATAGAAAAGATCTTCTCAAAATGTCCGTTGAAATAGCTTGAAGTCTATTTTACATATGTATTTCTGCTAAGATTTGTAAATATTTTAATAGGCTTGGGTTTTATCTGGGTAAAATTTAGTTATCAACTACTATGGTTTATGTGCAAAATATTGTTCACAATAAGTGTTCAGGGCAGTATTAGTTACTGTCATGAAGAATATAAGCAAAGCAGTAGAAATAAAAGATAAGCACGAGTAAAGGTTGTCTTGCTTTTATTTTCCTGTACTATATGACATAGGATTTCTCTGGTTATATAGTTCTCAAATAGGATTGTGACCTAAAGTTAAGGCTATTTTAGGGACACTTCTTTTGGAATATTCCTTTTTGGAGCAAATTGGTTTGGCTAATAAGAAAATTATTCTAATAAGAGTAATAAGAAAAATAAGAAAAATATTTTTCTATTAAGAAAAATTTGGAAAATTCCAATTTTCCAAATTCCAATTTCTGTCCTCAGATAAATATATTTTATAACAAAGGCTTCCTTTTTTAATTTTTATTTTCAAAATATGTTGGTTTTTTCTTGTTGTTGTTTTTGATTTTTTTTGGTTTGTTTCTTTTTTTTTTTTTTTATTTTGGTTGGGGAACTCTCACGTGAAACTGCTCTTTCAAAAAAGTTTTATTTTATTTTATTTTATTTTATTTTATTTTATTTTATTTTATTTTATTTTATTTTATATTAATTTAATTTAATTTGATTTAATTTAAATTGAAAATAGGAAAACAGTAATGAAACCTTATGTCTACAAGAAAAAGAATAAGAAAAATATCTTTTTTTCTTTCCTTAAAAAATCCATTGCAACCTATAATAAGCATTGTTGGGAATTTTTAAAACTACCAATTCTAATATCATTCAGATTTTAATAGGTGCATAAATAATATTAATACTAAAAATTTAGAGCCTTTCCTAATGATTTAGTTTTATGATTTCTTAGTTACACAATTAATTAACTCAATTATAGAATTATACTTATTTTAAAATATTCTTCTTTTACAAATAATTTAGAGGATTTTTTTAGAATGTTTTATGGTCATTTAGGAATCTGAGATTTCCTTCATCATGATGCACACACTGTGTGTATAAACCTGTCCATTTATTTAGTTTTCATTAAGGGGAAATTAAAGGTTATTTTAGAATTCGATATAGTTAAGATTTATCCTGAACATTCCAAGTATCTTTTCAGAATTTCATAACAATTTAATTTATTTATTCTTAAGAATTGATAGCATTAGTCAACATAGATTTTATTTGTGTTTGTAAATTCAATCTTAACTTTTTTGATAAATAAGATAGGTTGAAATTATAAAAACTTGAGTTTCAGAAAGAAATGGGTAGAGAAAGTTGAAGCAGCTTAATTTGTATTTTTTTTTCAATTGAAGCAAGATGTTTTGTCAGATTAAAATGAAACATTGAATGCAAACATTGATGTGAAATAAAACATTTCATTTTGAAAAGCTGATGTGAAATATACTTTTTGCATCAAATTTATATCATAAATTGAAGTGCCATGCAAATTCTGCTTTAATTCAAATTCCAATTCAAAGGAAAAGGGTTAAATTGGAATGAGCTTTTAAATGAAATATTTTATTCTGTTCCAAACTACTGTTTTTTAAAATCAGAAAGAACATCATAATGGACAGTCCCTACATACAAATTTGAATATAATGAAAGCTCATTTTTCAAAGGAAAAACATACAAGCAAACAAATATTTTTCAACAGAACAGTTTAGGTCTAGCCTGATTCCTTGCATATCCATCTTGGATGTGTCGGAATGAGCTTTTCTGGAGCAGAGACACATTTTTACCAGTGTTCATAAGATAATAACACTCCAGAGAGATGTGTTTCATAAGCAGGTACCTCGTTAAGGAGATTGTTCTTAGGATGACACAAACAAGGTCAGACACCTTAGTACCAGGAGAAGTGAAAAGAAAACAAAGTAATAAAACAAAACAAAACAAAACAAAACAAAACAAAAAAAAAAAAAAAACAGGAAAACCAAACAAAACCAAGAAACAACAATAACAACAACCAAAGACTAAACAAAAACCCACAAAAACAAATAAACAAAATAAATAAAAACCCAAACAAACAAGCAAAAAGCCCCATCCACTAAACAACTGAAGAAAAATGCTAGAAATTGTTCAGGTATTGTACAAAGGAAAGGACTCTTCTGTAACAAAAGTGTTCAAGAATGCAAAAGAAGAATTATCTGGCTGAATCTAAGTGGCTTTAGAGTACCTGGCATACAGTGTCCGGAATAATTGGTCTGCATTTTAGTTATCATTATTTAGGTAGAATAGTCTGAGAAATTCAAGAAACATCATTGTATACTAAACATTTAATGAAACAAAATCATGGATGTTATTTTCATCAGATTATTCCTATTTTGATGAACATTTGTCAAGAAGGAAAAGGAAATAATGACTGACTATGTCATATCCAGGTGTTACTATGTGCTTCTGCGTTAAGATTTTTTGACTTGTTCTACATTTTCAAGCATGTAAGGGCTGTTTCCTGTAGAAATGTTCTCAGTCAGATATACAGCCTTTTTTTTAGAAGTTACACATATGATCAGAGATATTTGTGCTTTCTTAAGTCTTTCTCTGTTTGAATATAATTCTAACTTCCAGATCTATTTTAACTGAAGTTTAAAAAATAAGTTATATCAAAATAAAAGAAAAATGAATCAAAACAAATCAAAGACAAACAAACCAAACCAAAACAAAGTAAAACAAAACAAAAAAGACAAAACTAAATAAAATAAAAATAATAAAAAATGAAATGAAATGAAATGAAATGAAATGAAATGAAATGAAATAAAATAAAATAAAATATAAAATAAAATAAAATAAATAAAATAAAATAAATAAAATAAAATAAAATAAAATAACAAAATAATAAAATAGTAAATTAATAAAATACCAGCCCTTTCTGCCATTACATCACAGATGACATTTAGCCAATCTTTTATTTCTCTAAGTTGTGTGAAGGTACAATAATTAGAAAATGTAGTATAATGAAAAGGAAAATGTGATCCGTAAAGGCTGATCTATTTGTCTACAGCACACATGGCCATTTTTCTAATGCGCAGTACTATGTTTATATGTAATCCTGTTATGTCTGAGATTGTTAGGCACAAATAAAGAGACAAATTTCTTTGCCTAAAAGGAACCTGATTTCAGAGAGTTCTCCCTTCACGTCAGCTTAAATCTGTGCTGCTTCCAAATAAAATTATGGGAAAAATGCAGGAGAAATGACTTACCCATCACTAGCTCTTTTACAAAATGGGTCAGGTGAATAGTGGTGGACATAAATGCCTAAATGTAAGTACAAGGCAGAAAACCTCTTTCTATGATAGCTCAGCATTTAATGACTGTAACAGGTACATTTTCCCAGGCACCTCATAAGGAACACTGTTAGAAGCAAAGGAAAATTACTTGATCTTAGGGATCCACCTGGAAATCAGCACAGAACCTCTAGCTTTTAAATTTATTTTAAAAGTTGCTTTTCTTTTGTCCTAAGGGCATTCCTGAACATGACTGTCAATATATAAATCAAGAATTTGTTTGGGTTTTGGTTTTGTTTTGTTTTGTTTTTATTTGTTTCTTTTCTTTTCTTTTCTTTTCTTTTCTTTTCTTTTCTTTTCTTTTCTTTTCTTTTCTTTTCTTTTCTTTTCTTTTCTTTTCTTTTCTTTTCTTTTCTTTTCTTTTCTTTTCTTTTCTTTTCTTTTCTTTTCTTTTCTTTTCTTTTCTTTTCTTTTCTTTTCTCCCTTCACTGTCTTTGGTTTTGCTTTTATTTTAGCTGAAAGATGAGAATTTAAACTCCAAATATGTGTATACTCTATCCTAAAAGGGACAACTCTCACATTGTGATATACAGGAGATGGGTTTAAACTACACAATCCAGGCAGTGATGATAATACTGTCATAAAGCCATGGAGATTCTTGGCCTGAACCCATTTATCTTCACTTGAGTTCCTGGCTGCATTTTTACAGTCTGCACTGAAACGTTGGCTTCTATGGGTTACTTTTCCAAAGTAATTAACTGAGAAGTACTTTGGCTGTGTCTTTGAAACCTTCTGCTGCAACTTAGTTGGGCTGTTGTTGAAGATGAGTGTTCTCTATGCACTGAATTTGGCCTCTATTTATTCACAAGGATCCTCTATTCTCAAAAGTAAAAAAAGTAGAGAAGAAATTCCACACCATAAAAGAGAGGAATCCATTAATTTCTCTATACTGGCAGTTGCCAAGACTAAAATTCATCTAAGGCGTTCTCTTTTGAATGCTGGAAAGAAAGAATGAGAGCAAGAGAGGCAAAAAAAGAAGCAGAACAACTTGAAATACTAATAAAAACACACAAGCAACTTTTAAAACATTATTGGAGAGATGCAAATTTTAAATACTAAAATATTAAAATTGATTGAGGTTGTGAAATAAGTATATTACTTAGTCCTCTGTGCATTAAAATTAATTTTTCATCTTCTTATCTAAGCAGCTTTCGTATTGGTTTTTGCTGAGCATCCTTAATATTTCATATGCTAAAGGGAAAAAAGCTGTACCCTGATATCTTAACATCTCTGAAAATGTTTAACTTTATTTCTTTTTCTTCTCCTATGCAAAAGATTTTCAAATCACACATGAACAGGGGGAAAGAGGAAAAAAACAGCATCGTTTTTCTGTACCATTCTGGGCTTTATTTCCCATATTTCCCTAGGACCATGCAAGTCCTAGGAGTTCTATTCTTCTCTACATTATTATTTTTCTCTTCTTTGTTTCCCACTATCTCACTCATGTGGCTTGCATCATGCAGTAGCCCCAGCAATGTTGAGAACATCAATAATTTGATTGTAACTGAACAATAATAAACGATGAAGCGACTTCATCTGAGCTGGAAGATCTGGCCTTAACCTCTCTCTATTTACAGCTCTGGAAGGCTTGTATTCAGGAGAATTTAAATCAGCAGAGACATGCCAGTCCTCATGTAGTGCAGCGCTGACATAAACATAGCTAAACTGCTGCTATTAGGAGATAAGTTCTTATTTTGTAGCCCCACAAACAAAAGGTTTTAGTATATCATCATTGGTGCTAAAAGCAGCATAGGCAAATGGCCCTGGATAAGGCAAACAAGTGCTTAAATCACTACAGCTTGGTCTCTGCCAGGAAATTAAATATGTAAAACCTTCAATATAATGGTCCTTATATTCACATGCTGAGGCTGTACCATGTGATACAGCAGGGTTTTATGCCCTAAGGGCCACTCTCAGTGCTGCAGTTCTTCCAGTGAAGCTGAAATTTTGTACCTTTCAGCATAAAGTTATATGCAGATCTGTGTGTCCTCCTGAAATTGTTCTATTCCCAGCACCCTGATCCTTGCCTTGGGACTGCTGTGGGCGAATCCTTACAGGAATAAAGACAATTACACCTGGACCCTGAGTCATATGTGCATATTCTTTATTGTAAGTGCTAGAAGTCAAGTCTTGACATCATGGCATTGATGAAGAAAAGATTTTGAAATAATATTGCCTGTCCCCATCCCAGAAGAGGAAAAACCCAAACCCAACAACAACAACAACAACAACAACAAAACCAAAACACCCAACTAAACAATCAAATAAACAAAAACCCCAAAACAAACAAAGCAAAAAAAGCAAACAATCAAAGAAAAAGAAAAAAAACAAAACAAAACAAAACAAAACAAACAAACAAACAAAAAAAACAAACAAAAAAAAAAAAAAACAAAAAAAAAAAAAAAACAAAAAAAAACAACAATAAAACACACCAAGACCCCTGAATACTGAATATTCAACTTGCTCATTAGTCCTTTCATTGACAATAATTTCTTCATGGAAGCACCCACTACTATGTGTGAAAACCAGATGTCTGGAAGCAGTGGCAGGGTGAACTGAGCTTAGGAGAGATCATTTTGATAGACTAAAGTTTATATGAATAGACTCCTGGATACTTCTCACTTGATTTTAACTGTAGAATTTAGTATTTGTGGAAGTGAAAAGGATATCCTAACCTCCCTCTGTAACTGATGGAGTGGGAGGAACATCTCCATATCTCTGCAGCCATAGGCCACTGATTAAAAGAAGGTGAATCACACCTCTCTGTCCAGTGAGCCTTTTCCTTTGTCACCCAATTACTCCACAAGATTTGGACACATTCCCTTGTCCCTCCTAAATCTTTGTCCCCTTCTCCTCACATCAGAATTTTGCTATACCCTTGACTATTGCAGGAATTGACATTTTGCCACACAATTCCCCTTTGCCAGCAGTCAGCAGTGACAATCTTTTCCTGTGGACATTTCAGCTGAAGTAATTTTTGTCATTTTAGCTACCATTTATACCACAGTTACAGGATAGCAGGACTTCTAGGAGGAATGGGGACTCTTCTGGCCTGTTTTAAAATATTCCCCAAAGATGCTTGGACACATCTTGTTGAAGTTCTTGGCAGTTTGAACTCAGATTGCTTTTGTACCCTGCTGAAAAACAACACTGTACTAAATTTAGCCCATGCTTAGGATTGAATGATACCTGGATTTGGTTTTGAAAACCATAGCTGCTGTATATAAAAGGGCTATCTTTACAATTCAGGGAAAAGCTGAGCATGTATTGTGACATATAGCAAAACACTGTGAAATCTATTTTCATATTGCATATGAAATCTCTAAATCTACACTCACAAGCTCAAAAAACTTACAGAAGTCAGGGTTTTTAGCCTAAACATTAACAAATTCCTACTCCTCTGTATGGCCTATGCACATATGAAGAGGAGGAATGGTTTCTTTCTCCTCCTTAATTGTGTCTCAGTCTGTGGCTGAAGCACAGATCATAGCCAGAATCTCTTGATTTTAGCAGCTAAGTTTCAGTTAGATTTCTCATGATGTAACAATTTTTCTAACAAATGCAAATTTGTCAGTTTTAAGAGATCAGAGATGCAGAAAGTATCTAGATTAAAATATATCTGTAAACTGGTGTCTAAACAAACAAGCCTCTCACCAAGGACTACAGAATAAACTAGGGAGATCAGCCTCATTTATGGATAAACTATAAAACTCAAGACTGGTGGAAAATTCAGGGTTTTTTTCTGTAACCTAGTTGTCTGAGCCCTGTGAACTCAACAGCCTGCTTCATTCCAGGTTCTGTTTACATTTTGTCTTCCTTTTCCTTCATTGTTTTCAAGGTACATGTTTTGATTAACTTCATTTTTAAGACCTTCTTTTGAAGGAATCTACATTCAATCTCTGATTCTCTGAAGAAGGAAAGAAATGAATGGCAAAGAGTAAACATATTTTTCTTTTCCTCTGTTTTATGCCTGTCCCAGACAACATTGGATCTCTCTCTTAATGCTGGAAATACTGATTAATTGCTTAAAACTGAAAGGGTCTGTGGAACTGTGTGAGTTTTTTACATGGTCTCCATCAGATCCCAACGAAATCCTGAAACTGCAGAATGAAATGTAGAAGGTATAGAAGCCTCAGTGAGCACATCATGCAAACAAACATACCAGCCACAATATGCCTCCACCGACTGTTACTTGATGGGTAAATTCATTTGTCCCCAGAGTCATCCTGGGCTACATTGATTGTATCACTTTCAATATCTCTTCCTTGGTTACAAGAGACTCCAGAGATTTCTCTCTAAGTTGCCTAGCTTTGTCAATTCCTATTTATCTAGGTATTCTTTTACCTTTTTCCTGGACAGCAATGGTTTGTGATCGATAGTAAGCCTCATGAAAGACCCAGAAACTATTGCTAACCCTTCTTCCTTGTGTTACCAATGCCCCCCTTGGGTCCACAGAGGAGAGCTATCAAACAGCTTGACTAGTTGGCAGGTACTATCTATACCCACCAATTACTTAGCATTCTCATGTCCCTCCTAGCAGTGGCTCTATTCAGAGTATAGCTCCTTTTGTTTTGTTTCTTCCCACAACTTGTCCCCTTTATGTATCAGGGAAAATTAAAAAGCCTCTCTTAATGTCTGGGGAACAGAACAGTAGCAATTTAACCATTGGAGGTCACCATGTTCTTCATTCCCTCAGAAATTCATATATGAACCCTGCCTGCTGCACCCATTTAGTTTCAAAAACTGCTTTGTTTTTCTTCCTTTTACACTCCAATACTCAAAAATCCTATGAAGGATCAACAGATAAAGTATCCCTTGAATTCAGTCAAAGATTAGAACTGCTATGGCTAGCAGATGTTTTCATTAGCCAGGTTTATGTTCAATCCTCCTGTGCATTCAATCATTCCAAAAGTTGCAATTTTGGATGTGATGCAATAAGCCAGTAAAATATTAAAAAAAGAAAAAAAGAAAAAAAAAGAAGAAAAAAAAAAAAAAGAAAAAGAAAAAAAAAAAAAAAAACAACTACTTCTGGTCTTCTGGTATGCACTAACATTCACGCACGCAAATTCAATGGAGCAGCACAAATTCATTCTGCAAAATTTGGTGCTCCAGAAAATATACAGAATCACAGACCACAGAATAAGGTGAGGTGGAAGGGCTGCACTAGGGACATTGAGTCCAGCTCCTGGCCCTGTACAGGACACTCAAAGAGTCACAACATGTCCTTGACTGCATTGTCCAAACTCTTCTTGAACTCTGCCAGTGCTGTGACCACTGTCCTGGGAAACCTGTTCCAGTGCCCCACCACCCTCTGGGTGAGGAACCTTTTTCCAATATCCAGTCCAGACCTCCCCTGACACAGCTTGATGCCATCCCCTTGGATCCTGGCACTGGGCACCACAGAGCAGAGATCAGTGCCTGCCTGTCCTCTGCCTTTCACAAGGAAATTGTAACTGCAATGAGGTCTCCCCTCAGTCTCCTCCAGGCGGGACAGGCCAGGTGACCTCAGCCACTCCTCACATGGCTTCCCCTCCAGACTGTTCACCATCCTCACATCCCTCCTTTGGACACTCTCCAATAGCTTTATATCCTTCTTGTACTATGTCACCCAAAACTGACCCGAGGATTCAAGGTGAGGCTGTCCCAGTGAAAAGCAGAGTGGAACAATCAAAACTTACACTTCTTAAACTCATGTTATTCAGTTGCTATTTTGTCATAAGTGAATGGTTTACCAGCACATCAAAAGGTCATGTTTCTATATTATGGCTAAAAATTGAGCTAAAAAATCTAAGTTTGGAGGAAAACAAAACAAAAAACATTTTGAACTCTTTTTTCCCTGGCAGAAAAAAAAAAAATTAAACTGAGTTTTTCCAGATTAAGACTTCATAAAATTATAATGAATAATCTTTGAAAAAGGAAGTCTAACCTGAACTCCAGTGGGATATCCCACACCATAGAACATCATGCTCTGTATATAAACCTTAAGAAGTTGTGTGGAAAGGGCTGATATCTGCTCAGGGACAGCCTCATTCAGTGGGTAGTGAGTAATTGTACTGGGCATTACTTGTATTTCTTAAGTTTTACTTCTCTTTTTCTATATTTATTATTATTAAAATTATAATTATTATTATCATCATGATTATATTTTACTTTATTTCAATTATTAAACTGTTCTTATATGAACCCATGAGTTTCACTCTTTCTGATTCTTCTTCTCACCAGGGAGCAGACAGGAGAGCGAGCAAGAGACTGCATGATACTTGCCATTGGGTTAAATCATAAAAATAGCACAGATGAAATTTAGAACAGTGAACTTCCATTTGTAGTATGCAGATTTTCATCAAAAGGATATCTGTAATTTTGACATTTGGTTTTCCTTACTCTAGACCAGGTAAACTGTTTCTAGATAAAGATTCTAAGTGAGTATCCCCTGCAGTTTGCAGATAAAGCTACCAAGTTCTGCCCATGGTTATTCAGAAAACAGAAGTTAGATACATTCTGGAAATCTGTAGTCACTTCAAGTATTTTTACATACCTATAAATTTTGGAAAAAAGGGAAAACTCTGGAAAATTTCAGGTCAAACATTCTTGAGCAGAAGAACAGATAAAAAAGATACATCAGTCTTTGGGACAGCACTGAGTAAAAAAACTGGTAAATGATTTAAAGCATTCATAGACTTCAGAAACTCATGTAGTATGATGAAGATTATTTTTTAAATCTTTCACTGAATTCAGAAAGTGTTCTAGTGTTCATACCACTTTGTTGCTGCTGTTTAAACTCAACTAACTCATTAGTCATTTTGCACAAATGTGATTACACACCTTAGAGAACAGTTAAAAGTTAGGAATCCATTTCCAAGTTCTATGTTGATTCTCATTCTGTTAGCTATACTATTAGCTAAGGTTAAAATTATAAACAAATTCAGTATCATTTCTTGCTTTAGGAGTTACAAGTGTAGCATAGGAATCTGGTATCTAGATATGATTATTTTTTTCCACCAATTGTAGCAGAAGTCAGAACACAGATATGTTGATAATTTAGCTCAGTTTGCTGCCAAAATGGAAGAAATTGTTATTCAGCTGTGACTTCACTCTGCTGGGAAAACACCATCTAATACCTTGGGAGGTCGCTCTCAAAAGTTCTTAGAAAGGGGATGAAGGTCAAGGAAGTTGGTTTTCTTAATTCCCTGTCACTTTTGCTTCTCCCCAGTTGACCCCTGAGGACTCTGAGCATGAAATAATCTTATAGTTTGGAAATTATTGGATTATTTCCCCCCTTCCCCCTCAAATTTCAGTCTTGGAGTTGATTGGATTATTCCCCCCCCCCACCCCCCACCTCAAATTTCACTCAAGACTCAAAATTCTTCCTGATGTCCTACCTGAACCTCCCCTGGTGCATACTGGGGCTATGCCCTCTTGCCTTGTCTCTGGTTATTCCTTCAGAAAATTGAAAAGAGTGATATGCTCCCTCTGAACCCCCTCTTCCCTAAGCTGAACAATCCCAGCTTCCTCAGCCGCACTTCACATGCTGCTGATAAACCAGGTCTTGGTTTTGGCACATGTCACATAAAGTGCAGTTCCAAACTAAGGGTTCTTTCCTTTCCCTTCATGAAGTTAAGCTTGATCTGATCCAGACATTCCTTGTTGACTTTTGAGAGATCAGCATCACTGATGTCATGTTTAGACAAAAAGTTCTGTCTCCAGATTCAGAAAGCAAGAGAAAATCCACCTTGAGGATCATATCAGGGTTTAGGTAGGATCTAGACATCAGAATACTTCACAAAGTAAATCATAATCTTGTGTTGGTGCAGCAGCTAGGTGCAGCAAACAATGCTACCTAAGGCCATGAAACTCAAACCAGAAAAGACAGCTATTGGTCTTTTAGGACCCCAGTAAAAGCTAAACAATAGTACTTACCTGAGGTACACCTGGGACATTGCTTTTGGTCTTAGTATGCTTTAGATAGATATGCAAGTACATGAAAAACAATCAGTGGCAAACAGTTTGGAAGAGGGCTGACAATGCGACTCAAGATTATGATTTACAGGAAAATAATTTTTTTGCTTTTCTGATTGAAGGATGTCTATTTGCCTTTTGTGATTTGATCTAAATTTATTGTGATAGCTGGAAGTGGAGATAAAAGAAAAATATTTTTTCTAGTTTGTTGACTAATGGAAAACTCAATTCAGTATAAAGACAGTTCATTGTAATCTTGGACAAACTAGGACTGTCTCTCTTTCTCTTCTTCCTTCCTTCTTTATCAGTTCCTGTTTAAATTTCAGAAACAAGAGGAACAACTGGAAGGGGTTTTCATTCATCTCTTTAGAGAAACTCTTGACAGAACAAGGGGATATAACCTCAAGCTGCACCAGGGGATGTTTAGATTGGACATCAGGAAGAATTTCTTTACTGAAATGGTTGTCAGGGATTAGAATGGGCTGCCGAGGGAAGTAGTGGAGTCACCACCCCTGGACTTGTTTGAGAAACGACTGGATGTGGCACTCAGTGCTATGGCTTAATTGACAGTGATCAGTCACAGGTTGGACTCTGGAGGATCCTGGAGGTCCTTTCCAACCTAAACGACTCTGTCATTCCATGATTCTGTGGCACATTGCTCTGTTTTATCCAGCTGAGATTCCCAAGTGCCTTTATGGACCAGGGCCACAACTGAGTACTGAGTATTGAAGAACTTGTGCTGTAGAGCAGAGAGTACTGAGTTCTGATGCAGCTGTTTGCAAGGATTCCTACAGCAATCCCAAATTTGTTACACCATTTCTAAAATTTAGGGATTGCATCTGGAAAAGCATGCTCAAGGATCTCATCTAGGGCATCATCCTCTTAAAAGTTAACTTTACTGTGTCCAATGAATGAAATACTGAACAGCAGGCATATTATTTTTAAAAGGGATATAAAACAATAGCGAAGCACTGCCTGATTATATTACAGCATCTATCTTCTCATGTATCAGCAAAAACTAGCACTGAAGTATACCTAATTATCATATTTACAGTGGTACAGGTAGTAAAACAGTTATGTTTTGCATTGCTCAGGATGTTCAGGTCTGAAATAGATAAACTATGTGGGAGATTAGTAATAGGTAATTATTCTCTACTTACATATTCAGCTTCATATTTCTAAATTAAGGTAAGTGGAAAAAGCTTATAAAATATTCAGGGCTCTTTTATCTTTCCTCCTCCCTCTTATTAGAAACTGTGCATGAATTTGCATAGAATAAACTGAGCCCATAAATCATAGCAGAAACTGCAAGAATGCTCTTTGTAAGTTATAATTTAAGGTTAACTGTAGCACATTTTGCTTACTGTATTATTAATGACTTTAGTTCACTCATGACAAGACTACATATTAAAAATTGTTGGTAGACAAAACTCCAGTTCATAATCAATTTGCTTCTTAACCTTAGAAAGCCACTCACCATGTTTTCATACTTCCAAAGAAGAAACCGTTAAGAACAAAACCTACCAAGCAATATGCTACATTTCCCCTGTTCTTCAGTAGCTCTGATGCATTGGTCAAGAAGTTTAGGTGCAGAGCCTCACATGGAGCTTGAACTGTATGCCCATGACATATGGCAGGTTAGAAATATTGTTTCCTGTGGTCTGGAACTTATACCTGTGCCCAACTATGCCCAAAAGGAAAATTCCAGCAGAAACATCTGGAGAACTTCAGTATAGTGTGTTTAATGTGCTACTTTTGTTTGTTACCCTAATATTTTCTGTTGAAGTGGCATTAACAAGATGTTCCCAGGACCACATCCATTTACATGATAGATATTCTCACTCAAAGTCTTCTTCTACCTGCTAGAAGAAACCACTGCTACCCAGACAAAATAATTCAATATTCACTGCTATCTTACCACCAAATGTCGTGCTGAAATCTATTGATGATTGTCAGATATTTACAAGGGTTGGACCACCACCAACACATGCATTTGAGTCTGAAGCCTACACAACACTCTGCTTTTTCTTTCTTATATTGTGGAACCATGATAAAGGAATTCTGTAACATTACTTTGTTAGTTTAGATTCTTCTTGGCTTTCATCAGCTGGTTACATTGCTTACAGCTGATTACTCCAAAAGTATACTGTATCTGACTTTTAGGGAATCAAAGAGGTAGTTTCTAATGAGTACATCCATGGGTTTACAAGATCCACAGTGAAATAGCAGGTTACAAGTAGACTAAAATAAAAAATCTAATGAATGCAAAAAATAGTTTAATACCTATATAATCCTGTTATTCTTATAGAGGACTAGCTTTCAGTTCATAGGATCTTTGACACAGCATAATTTGTCTCACATTCTTTGTGGGGCTCATTATTGCTGTTGTTTTATTATGTTACTGACATATAGTTGCTATTTACTATGCCTTGCTAAGTAAACCATTTACAGTGACTTAATACTTCAGTCATGACAATAACCTAACCAGGCTTTTAGCAGCACAATGATTTGTCCTTGATACCATCCAAAACAAAAGCTTTCTGACATCAATCAAAATGCTATTCTTGTCCTTTGAATTTTACAGGAGCTATCCACTTTATTTGATTAACCTGAAAGCAAAGGTAAATGCCATTTTTACTTTGAAGAGTGTTTCAATATCAAATTAATATTAACACTTTTTGTCTTAGAAATCAAATAGTCTTCTTGTTGCTTTTGCTCTAAATATAATATCAGAGGGCTGTCTTAGGAAAATGCAAATACTAATAATGATTTGCTTGATATTTATCATACCATTTTTTGGTACAGTCCAAAAAAAAAAAAAAATAAAAGAGTGTTTAAACTTTCTCACGTTCTTTTTATTCTGTTTTTCTTCTTTTTGGTAAAGAACAGTTAACATTCAGGTGAAATTTCTTTGCTAAGTACATTTTTTGAAAATAAATGTTTCAAGTATTACGTTTTGATGTTGCCAAACAGAAAATTTCCTATAAGAAATTGCTTTTATTCAAAATTAGGTGAAATATTGAAAAAAAGTACTGAAGGTCAAGACAAAACATTAATGTGTAAATTGATAGACAAAGGACCTTTTTGTCTGCTTATTTTAAATTAGGAAAAGACCTCTCAAAATTCTGACTTCTTAACATTACTCAAGACAGGAAATATTTCAATATTTTTCAACTTTCATTTTTTACATAGCACAAAAAATGTTGATCATCTATTATTTATCTAGATTAATACTTCCTTCCAAAAATTGGTTTGTATAATTTGGTTGATTGAGTTTTCCAATGGTGTTAACCATATATTTCCACAAAACATCTATATTTTTCTGATATAAAAAAGCAAAGTAACTTAATCATATGTCAGTTGTTTTCAAAATTCATAGTCCTTTAATGCAAACATAAGATTTTAGGACATACACTGAAGTTTCAAGAAAATAAATAAATAAGTGAAAGCTTTCATCAATCACACAAAAAAACCTAATATAACCTCCCACTAAAATAAAAATCATCAGTGACCTGCAGACAAGTTGTTTAATGTTTGCAACACAGAAACTGGACATCAAAGAATCAATTACACTACAAGCAGATTGGAAATTGTAATATCTTTAATGTCTGCATTCAGAGGCAAAAAAAATGGTCTAGTGAATAAGATAAGTGTCCTTCATACTATACAAATTGAGTTGCAAGACTTTTTTTTTTTTTTTTTTAGCTGCCTTTTTTTCCAGGAAACAGATTTATTTTACAGGCATGTGCTTGGTTTGCTTAATAAGACAACATATTTCTATACCCCTTTTTTAACACCAAATGTGTGATGAAAGGTGAAATTCAAAAGCATTCTGATGGTAAATCATCATTACTCTTGCAAAGTGGTAAATTTTACTTGCTCCTGATTAGCCCTCATTGTACCTCACATTAATGGTAACCTCTTCTGCAATCCCTGCTCTGTAAAGTCAAGACAGATAAATGATCATTCATAGTACTAATTGGAATGGGGTATTTTTTAAAATATTCCAGCTCTAATATACAGACAAACACGGGTACATCTCGAATTTCACATTAACCCCAGGATGTGGTGTGTTGTTTACAGGGAGATTCTGACCATTGAGGTAGAATTTGAACAAAATTAACATGAAATGGGAATAAGGCAAACTGCATTCTTTCATGCAAAGTGTAACCCATTCCTAAAGAATAAACTGATATAGGATTGCATTTATGATGGAATATGTGCATAAGAGTAATGTTGATCTATGTCAAATAAAAACACAGAAAATGGTACAAATTTGGTTTCCAGACCTATTTATTAAATTGCTCCATAAACTAAACTCTCCTGCATCTGTTGCAAGATGGCAAGATTATTAAAGAAGAAATACATTGCTAAAGCTTTCTTAGTACTGTGAAGAATGAAAGATTTCCTTCTTTTTTTTTCCCCTTTTCTGCCCTTGGGAAAAATCTCATCTTGGTCAAAAAATTCAGTGTTTTTATTATAAACCTAAAAAGTAATTATATAATGTAACTTTCTATGATCTTGCAGCTTTTTCAAATACAAATACTTGTTTGAGACAATTTTACTGAGAAATGTTGATAAAAGTTTCTAACATGCAAATAATGTTTTGAAACAGGTCTATTCAGAACTTCATTTCTCTCTATTCCACACTCACGTCACTATGATTAATTGTGCGATAATAATGTGTAATAATATAAGCACAAATCACACAGTGAATAATAAAGATGCGTATTATTGAATAGTTTAGCTGAACACTTACAGTCTGGAGAAGAAGAAAGAGCCACATTCCCTTTTCTTTAATAAGCTGTTCAATGATTGAAGTTCTGGGCTCAGACCTAGGTAGACAGATATGCAGATTGAGCTGACAGAGCTTCAGCAGTCCAAAAAGGCCACATTGTTTTATTCTTGCATTAATAATTGATCCACAAGTGGACCTGTGAGTTAATAAGCTGAGGAAACCTTAGAACTAGGCATAACTAAAATGGTTGGTTAATGCAAGAAATATTTCAACCTTTCCTCCAGCAGTGAATGCAGCTTGCAATCAATCTTTTGGTTCTGAGGTGTGTCTTCTCACTAATTTCATGAGTATGAGCCTCTGAGGGTTCTAGTTTACTAGAAAAAAAACCCTGAAATGTGGTAACAGAGTCAGTTATCAGGAATTTCACCAGAATGAATGACACATTGCCAATCACACTTTTTGGAAAGTCCATGACAGAACACCAGTAGGCTATACACATACCAGCAGTTCCCTATATATGAGGAATATTTATTAAATCTATATTTCATGTATATACACTCGCTTCCTTGTTTGTCAAAGTGGATTTATGGGTGATGGTTTATTCAGTCTGGAGAATTTAGGCTTTGGAGAGGAAAATGGTTTGAAAAACCTCTTTAGCATTACAAGAAAATATAAATTTAGGACCCCAGAGCAATTGCAATGGTATAGATCCTGCCTTTGGTCTTCTTTTTTCAAGTGAATTTACTGTGGCCCATTATGTGACAGTTGTAGCAACTAAATTACAGTGACTCTCCATTAAATAACAAAGATATGATTGGTAGTGTACTTTACATTCTCAAGGCAGTTTTCTAACCCCCTAAGTGGATAATTGTCAGTTATTGCATTTAAACTGTGAGCCTTGCATGGCTTTATTAAAAGTTTCTGAGATCCAAAGCTTTATGAAGCTAATAGCAATATATACAGGAAGGGTGTGAGCACTGCTCTGCTATAGGGAGGAACAAAATATAGGAAAGGTTGGGAACATGTGCCAGCCAGGCTCTTGATGGAGTCATATATGTGCCTTCTTCCTTAAGCGCCTCAGCCTTCAGATATCTGTGGAAGGGCTATAATTTTACCTGGAAAATCTTGTTGATATTATTCCTCTCTTTCCTCACCAGATTCCTCTAAAAATTTTACCAATCAGCAAGTAACATTTATCTATTCTTAAGTAGCTTATTTGAATTGAACATATATATATAATTGACTGGAACGTAAGAGACCTGAACATGGAACATGGAAACAAGGAGCACAACTTATCAGATAAGTTCATCCTGAGAAGGTAAAATATCAGAGATATGTCCACAAATATAATTATAAACAGAAATTGGTGAAATGCAGGAAAACCTGATGCTGCAGACTGATTCTAGGCCATTCACTAGCTTTGACTATATCGCCCACTGTGTGATCTCCAAATCCATTGAGTGAATGATTATTTTTCAGAACTCATAAAGGAGTTCCTATATTTTTCCTTTTCCTTCTTTAAGATATTAAATAAAATACATTCATTTTCAGTTTAATTTCTTTCTTTCTTTCTTTCTTTCTTTCTTTCTTTCTTTCTTTCTTTCTTTCTTTCTTTCTTTCTTTCTTTCTTTCTTTCTTTCTTTCTTTCTTTCTTTCTTTCTTTCTTTCTTTCTTTCTTTCTTTCTTTCTTTCTTTCTTTCTTTCTTTCTTTCTTTCTTTCTTTCTTTCTTTCTTTCTTTCTTTCTTTCTTTCTTTCTTTCTTTCCAAACTTCTTACCTTCCTTCCTTCCGTCCTCAACTTCCACAACCTCATTCCGCAACTTCCTTCCTTCCTTCTGAACTTCCTTCTGAATTTCCTTCCTTCCTTTCTTCCTTCCAAACTTCCTTCCTTCCACAACTTCCTTCCACAACTTCCTTCCACAACTTCTTTCTTACTTCCTTTCTTTGCTATATGTTACTGTTTCTGTGCTAGAAACAATTCACTTTACAATCCCAAGTTTTGCTCTCTTTTCTGTCTGTTAGAATTTTTTACTGGCAGGTGTCTTTGCAAGGTAGCTTTGCAAACCATGGCCCCTTACAAGAACAAAGCTGATACAGTTGTAGGTGGTAGCCATTCAGGGGTTCAGCAAAATCAGAAGGAAACAGCTTGCTGATGTAAAGTTGTCAACTTAGATTGAAGGAGATTTCATGTGGACTATTCATGTCATGGCCACTCTAAGCTATCTCTCTGTGAATCACAAAATCCCAGAGTGGTTCAGGTTGAAAAGGACCACAATGGTTATCTGATCCCACTTCCCTATTTAAGCAGGGTCATCCCAGAGCATGTGGCACAGGATTGTATCCAGATGGCTCTGGAACAAAAGAGTCCACACCCTCTCTGGACTATCTGTTCAAGTGAACTGAAGAGTAAAGAAGCTGTTTGTTTTTTTTTTTTTTTTTTTTTTCTCATGCTCAGGTGTAACTTCCTGTGTATCAATTTCTGCTGTTCCCTCTTGTCCTGTTGCTGGACCCCACTGAGCAGAGCCTGGTCCATCCTCAACCCCTTCCTGCAGACCTTGACAGACATGGATGAGGCTCCCTCTCAGTCATCTCTTCTTGGGTCTGAACAGCCCCAGCTCCCTCAGCTTTTCCTCCTAAGAGAGGTGCTCCAGCCCCTTCATTATCTTTGATACCCTACAGCGAGCCCACTCCAAGAGTTCCACATCTGTCTTGTCTCAAGGAGACTGGAACTAGACACAGTGTTATGTGTCTTAGCACACTCATTTGAATAAAACAAGATGGTTTTCCCTCAATCCCTTGCAGGGCTTTCTTTGAAATCTATGTTAAATTCTAATTATCCAAGTGTATGCTTTTCTTCTCCCCGATGTAATAAGAAGATGGGATCATCTTCATTATCTTCATTTCCTCTCACTTTTTTTTTTTTTTTTTTTTTTTGTAATAAACATATTTTATACATCATATAAATCATTATTCCTCAAATACAAGAAGCTGTCACCCCCTGCTGTTTCATAAAAATATGTGGAACTAATTTACTGCTCAGCTGTGGTCAGAAGTTGCATCAGGGAGACATGCAAAAACATCAAATTATAAAATCATGGATCTTGGAGTTTACCTGAGCATTTCAGCTCAATGAAAGCCCAGTTAAAACAGAGTATTCCAGGAACTGTCAAAGTTTTAAGTATCTCCAAAGATGTGGCTCAGTGAGCATTTCTTTCTGGTAGGTGTGGGGTTAGAATTTATCCTTATATGTACTCAGAATTCCCTATGCTCCAGCTTCTCTCCATTGCCTTTCCATCTTCCCATGTGCATCTTCAAGAGCAGTCTGTCTTCATTTTCTTTACAGTCTCCCACTATGCAGTTGTAGATGACCATATCTACAGATCTCACTTTAACTTTCTCTTAAGTCTGAGAAAGCACAGGACTACAAGACTTCCATCCTCATAGGTAGCTATTATCAGTAAAATTGGAATAGACATAATAGGAGGGAGTCAGCAAGAGAGGCAGAAGAAAGGCTATTTTTTTTTAATCCAAGTTTCTTCCATCTAAAATAGTCCTAAAAAAGTGACAATACATATCATTTGGGTTGCAGAGTTTTAATCAATACTTGACTGCACAGGAATGTGACAAGTGGAAAATGCAATTATTTTTGAGTACTATATAACAAATTTGAACAGTATGACTGCTTTCACTACTGCAATATCCTCTGTACCAGAAATTTTTATTCAATAGAACTGTTTTGGCATGGTGAGATCATATAATGTTAGACATGGATCAAGAAACAGTGACTTCAGAATATCCAGTTTCAGAAACTACTTTTTACAGACTTGCAAAGAACATGCTCCATTTCAGAAAAACAGCAGGCCTACTGAATTGATAGAGAATTCATTTCTCTCTGAAAATTACTATCTTATCTCTTAAAAGTCCAGACTTTGTCAATGTTTCTTTGGCAAATCTTCTGGGGAAAGATATTTTTGTATATAGGTATTTTAAAAGTTATCTGTCTGACAGCTAAAAGAACACAAGACAGGATAAAAAGAGGATGCAAATATTGTCATGTAGGCAACCAGGAAATAATGATTCAGTATTTCACACAATATAAAAATGAACCAATGAAATAATTATGAAGTCAACTGAAAACAATATTTAAAACCATGCCATTCTGTTATGAAATTCACTGCCATATTATGGGATGGTAGCTAAAGACAAAAATATATACAAAAACTTGTGAAGGATAAGGACATTACTGTCTGTTGATTTAACCTGCTTGGGAAGTTTGTCAGAAGAATTCTACAAACTGAAATGTTATAGCAGGAAAGCATTGTGCACTTGCCCTGTCTTTAACACTCTTTTTATTTTGATTTTTTTTCCTGCTGATCATTTTCAGAGACCCAATATTAGGCAAGAAGGGCCCTCGACTTCATGCAGGATGACAATTGTTCCATAATAATAGCTATAATATGACTAATTGAAAGACTGCCACCTCTGGTATTTGCTAGGACAATGTTGCAGTCTAGCTTTCAGTCTGTGAGCATGCAGGCCATTTGTTGTCATGCAGACTCCCCAGGATGATGAGGCATGGTGATAAACAGCAGTGCACACTGGCAGGAAACGCCGCACCACAGGAGTATTCTACTGACAACCACTTATAGACTTGGACAAGTATATGCCATACTCTCTCCCAGCCATCATGACATCAAGGGAATTCTTCTTTAGAGCTTCCTTAGATAACAGTGAAAAGCATTAAGAAATATTCTATGATGTGGGATCTGTATGTCCAGATTAAGACAGGGAGAAAAGGTGGGGGGAAGTGCAGAGCTCACCCTATATTGACATGAGAAAACCAGGACTTCTTTTACTCATTTAATTCACACAGCTTGGTGTGTATTTTGCTTACTAATCCTAAACTTTATGCATGTATAAAACCCTGGGTAAGTCTGATGCAAACATGCAGAAAACTCTGGAAAGTCAAATTTCTGAGAGAGAACATGGTGCTGATAACAGGCTCTAACCCAGGTCACAGCCTCAATCCCCATATAGGCCACTTTAAAGTTGGACTCAATGATTGTTATGGGTCCCTTGCAAGTCAGAATATTCTGTGAAGCCTGTCAAGTTTCTATCCCTGTTAGACACAAAAAAAGTGGCCTCAATTCTCTTCATAGTAGGTTAGATCAAAATAAGCACTACTTGGATTTGAATGCTATGGGTTTCTTATCTAAAATGTGGATTTTAAAAAAGAAAATTAACCTTGCCAAGCATCATTACATGACAGAGTTACCAAGAAACTCTCCAGAGTCCAACATTCATGATTTATTAATCTATCTGAGTTCAGACACCTGGAAAATAAAAAGCATCGTGGTTAGGTCTTGTACAGTTTGCTAGTACATTAGTTATAATATTGTTGTCATTGAGAACCACATGTGTAGTTATGCAGTGGAAATAATACTTATTTCTACCAGAAAATTTAATTCAGATCCTATATATCGGTAAAATCTCATTAATTATATCAAAGAAAAAGGTGGGACAAAATTGTAGCATAATTCTTTGGCTTTAAATATATGAAGTTTAATTTGATAACAAAGCAAAACTCTACCAAATTCAAAACACTGGTTATTTTCTATTCACTTTTATTTCTTATATAATCATTATTACAGATGTATCTAAGAACCTTCCGGTAAAAAAATCTGAATAAATTTTGTCAACTTAAGTTTCTCATTTTAATGTGTACAAAGTTTATAGTGAATTATATTCTACCCATTGGTAGTGTCATTCTCAGGTACATAACACTGTCATGTATAATATATTTAAGAGAGAGAAGAATTTTAGCTTCTAGAAGAGGATGGAGAATTTTAAACAAAAAATATATATAAATAAATATTATCTGTAAGTACTGGGAATAGATCAGACTTTTGCATGTCTGAAGGACCTAGCAGGAATGCTGCACTACTGACTAACCTTACATGACTGTCTGGCAAAGGGGACTTTCCTAGGACACTTCTCTTTTCAAAGTACTTAGTTCTGATACCTACATGTGTTCTAACCTTCACTCATCAGAATAGCTGCATTTCAAACAGTGACCACAATGAACTCCAGTAGAGAAAAAATGCTCAAGGCAGCTTTTACAAACCATTTTGGTACCTTAACTTCTGTGAGAGATCAAAATGGAGAATGAAAACAATGAACTATGAAAAAGAACTGTTTATATTTTTTTCACATAAAGTAAAATAAGAATAAAAATACTTGCAATAAGAATATGTGCAGAAGTCAGGTCTAGATATTGTTTGAAACAATTAATTGTTTCAAATTTTTAATCCATTTACCTTTGGATGTAATTCATTCTATCACCACTTCTGTGAACATATATCACAGGAAAATTATTCTGATGCAGATTAACCTCACTGAAAATCTTCATTTTGTTTAGGTTTATATTTTATTTAAGTTTTATATGAATTGATTTTGTACCCAGTCTCACTTTCCCTATAGATCTTCAGCCATTGTCTATGGTGATGCTTGCAGTGTTTCCTGAGGAGTTCAAACTGGAGCACTTACTGACAAAGAAATATTGCCCTTGATTTCTCTAGTGGAGAAGGATTTGTGCAAATCTAAATAAGTATCCTTTTTTGCTATGCAGAAATTTCCGAAATTGCATGAGATGTAAATTTGGAAATGTTACTCATTTGCAGACTAGCACCTGCTGTGTTTTCAATATACAGGTCATGAGTTGCAGCAAACCCCACAGAATTACTGAGTACTCAAGCTTTTGAATCTCATCGGAGCATACAAGCACATAAGTGATCATTGTTGCTTTAAAGAGTTGTTCACAAAACATTGCAAAGATGATACACATTTTTGAAAAAGCAGCAGTTTTGTTGATTATCCATCATTTGCATCACAATCATGGACAAATTTCACACCTCCATTCATCGTTGACTTTTAGTTTAATATTTTGCACCAGTTATTTAAGTTCTGGGAACATTAGCCGGGAAATGAATTTGACCTATGTGCAATGGTTGCAAAGAAAGGAAAAACAGAGTTGATGACAGCAGTCATGATTTTCTGAAACAATTTTCGACCTTATATTTGTGGAAACCAATAGGAGCTGTGACTGCTCATAGTATGTTAAACAGTGTTCAAGCAAAATTTATGTTCAGAGGACTCGCAGTTCTTTTGAGATTGTGTGCTATAGACCTCCTTGTGTGCTCAGCTTGCAGATGCCCTGAGCTCATTTCAGCCCTAACAAAAGAACCCTGGAACTTGTGCTCAAGCTATAGCAGTTTACGCTTTTAGCTTGACTATATCTAGTTCAAGCCTTAAATGTCAGCCAAGATGGCAGCTATTACGTAAGTGGGGATTGAAACAAAGACCTTTTAGAATCAAAAGCATAGTCTTTGCAATGCTGAATAAATCAAGCTTTTTGGAGAACCTTGAATGTACGTAATTATACAGTGATCCATGTAATTATTTGGCAACATGTTAGAGGGGAAAAGTACATTCCCAACTGCACATTTGTCCCTTTATAACAAGGTGGAGATGAAACTTTGCAAAAAATTCTCTACTATTTTCCTTTTCTTCATTACAGCTCTAGCTTTTATGATTGATCTTGGATGTTTCTCTCCACTTTTTCTACAAATTATCCCTAGAGAATTCTCAGTAATTTCATATAATACTCTTCCTTTCCAATATGGGAAATTTTGGCTATGTATTTTCTCTTCCAAATGTCGTCATCTAACACTCAATGAATTTTAGTTATGAAAAATGACTCAGATGTATTTTCTAGTGTTAGAAATATAACATTAAATTAATAGAAGCTTGCACTGTGATAAGTCTCTTGCACAAAAGAGATCAGTTCTCAATAGAACCGGGCTCTAGATGAGATGATCCATTTAAGCTAGGTGTTAACAGAGCAACATAAGCCTATGCAGACTGATTAATTTCCAATCAAATTACAAATCTCACTCTCAGTTTGTAACAAGGTTCAATTAATTTATTTATTTTGTATATGTGTAATCTTCTAACCTGATTCTCCATATATTTAGGACAGTAAGTATTAGGCTGAATGAGTCATTCCATTTCCTTTCAGATGTAAAAATTATTTACTTTTTAAAAAATTATTTAGTATATTCTCTATCACAGAGAGGTATTTTGGGTACCACCACAATCCATATATGTGGGGCTTTTTCCCCTGCAGAGTATTATGTTTAGATCTAACTCTAATTTCTTAAACATTAATAATTCCAAAAGGCCTCTCTTTCATTATCTATTCTCATAGTTCCATTGCATTAAGGGCTCCTGAATTTTCACAGCAAAATGGAAGATGAGCCTTCTCAAGAAGCCTAGTTGTTCACACAGTTCTTCCAGCTTGATCTAAGTTCTCCATAGTTACTTCATCATTGCTAGGAAATATTATGAGTTACAAAGAAAGAGAAATGTTTACTCAGTTGTAATCATGAGTGCAGGTCAATGATTAAGGTCCCCAAAAAAATCAGTAGTGCTGGAATAGGCAAGCACCCCCTTGTGGGCCACAGATACTTCAGGACAGTGAAAGTAAGGATGAAGAAGCCTTTCTTGGCTACCTTTCCAGCATGAAAAATCAAATGCAATTTGTCCAGATTAGTGGGCTTAGTCTCTTTCTGATTATCTGGTGCCACAAATATGTGACCCATGCCTATGTTTCTGATTTTTAATAAACACATTTGCTGGGTCCAATAGTTCAGCAATTTGTACAGAAAATTAGATGTAATTTGCCCTGAATGCCACTGGTTTCTCTGCTAGTTCAAAAAAAATGCCAGGCAGTTCAGCAAATAACTACATGTCTGCAACTGAATCAGGCTGGGGACCAGGTTTCCTTGATGAAGCTTTTTGTTGTCTGCTTCAAATCCAGGCTCTCCACTGCTTTCAATTTCCATAACCTTCTATATATCCTCTCCAGCCTTCCTCCACATTCCTTTTTCAAGTCCTATTACTTCCTATCCTCCCTTAGAAATGCTCAGTGTAAAGGGTCTGATGTAATGACAAATGAGCTTGTTTTTCTCATCTGAAATCAAGGATGTTGGTGCAGACTCTCCCACAAGTGTTACCATGAAGGGCTACATCTGCTCTCTCAGACCTGTGCCTACCCTTCCCTACCTCTGTCCTAGCACTTGCAGAGGTACCAATGGGTTTAGGATACTTTTGGCATTTAGTGATCTGTCCTGAAAGCCTAATAAAGAGATGGAAGAGAGATAGAAGTCCTGGGGGATTTTTTTTTTTTTTTTTTTTTTTTTTTAATTGCTGTTCATCATTTGTCAGTGCCCTCCTCTGCCTCGCTGCCCTCACTGCTGTGACGGACACAGATGGATGCTGCCTCTTCCAGTTAGCTCGAATAGCCAGTAGGAGCTCTGGGGCTTTTAAACAAGGCTATCTCTAGGCTGCTCTCAGCCCCATCCCTAAATAAAGTTAAATAAAATTTTGAAATATTATATAGAAAATTTTCTGTTAGGAATGCCAAGTTCATACAGAAAAGCTGTGATCCTTTTTCTCCCTCTCTTGTCTGTATTATTTTTATTTCCTTTTTCTTCCTCCTCCCTTGCAACCTCCTTTCTACCCCCTCTGCCTCCTTTTCTTTCCTTCCTGATTCTCTTCTTTTGCCATCTGCTCCTGGCTTTCATTTTTTAGTTTCCCCCTTCTCTGGCAATAAAAATATCTCCCCACCCACTCCAAGAGCACTGTTATGCAAAATGGGTTTTATTTCTCTGGTCAGTGTTGTAACAGCTTTTTGCTGCAGTTTAAACATAAATTACAAAAAAAAAAAACCAAAAAAAAAAAAAAAAAAAAAAAAAACCAAAACATTTAGGTTTAAAACTTAAAAAAGTATCTCACAGAATAGGCATATTTTAATTTAAAATAATAATAGGGCTAAAATCTCCTTAAAGTGGTGTTTTATGGAATAGGAACCCCACAAGATTTCTATGGACCTGAATGGATGGGGAAGAAATAAAAAAAGACATCCCACCCATTTTCTAGGTTGCTTTTTTTTTTTCCTATAATTACCAATAACCCACTATTAGGCTTCAAGGACAAAAATAACTCTTATACTGTCTAGATATCACATCAGAACTAGTCTTTTTCCCCCTGGCAGCAGTTTGGAAAGATGATTCCTCATGGCACCTGAAGTCTATAATTGTCATATCACTCATTCCCATGGAGAAGTCCAGGCAGGTGGTATCTGCTCTGTGATTATTTCTCTTCTTCTTTTCTTTTTCTTTTTTTTTTTTTTTTTTTTTACCTGGTTTCTTCGCTGTCCCCAAATGTCAGATGTGTTACAGAGGAATAGCTGTATTCTGGGGACAGAAAGAGAAGGATATTACAATGGGTTAACTCTATCTAAGCTGGTGCAAACAATGACAACTTTGATGTTTAGATTCTCATTTCCAAATGGAGGCTTCTGTGGGTTTTGTGATGTGTAGAAGCCCCAAGTGGGAGATGGGTTCCCATGTGTTTGCTATACAAACACATTAAATTCCCTGACTAGAAGATCTTGCAGTGTAAGTAAAGAAGACCAGGGAGAGGCTGGAGGGTAGAGGCTGAATGAACACAATCTTTGTTTTACAGCAAACAGCTAAATTAAATGGTGTCCCCAGTGGGCTGAAAGAAATCTGAAGTAGAAATGGACATTGAACATCGATTACCTGAACCTCAGTGTTTTGCTCATAAAGCAGTTTAGTCTTCAGGCAAAATCTGGCCTCTGGTTTGATCTTTCAATAACATTCTTTATTTTCTTATCATTTTCAGAAGCAATGGGCTTTCACAGTGATGCATTGTAAGGTAGACAAGGCACAAAGGAAGAGCAATTCTCTGCCCATTCATATGCAGCCATCCCTTGTGCAGAGCACAGCAGGTATATAGCAGTTACCTAGCCACACCACAGAGAATAACTAAGACCCTGTTTAGCAGATACCTGGGTAGAATGACTAGCAGGTGGGGTCTAACCTTCATTCTTGAACAGAAGTGTTATCAGATTTTTAATGATCACAGAGCAAGCAAAGGACATACACAGATTCCCTCTCTCTTTTTCTCTGTGTGCATCTATGTGTGGATATAAGATCACATCTGTCTCTTGCAGTTGGGCCATGCCTAGGAGAGTGAAATGTCATCTCCTAATAGAGGATAGTAAAAACCTCCTTAAGATCAAAGGATAACAGTTTGTGCCTTTTCTTTCACCCTTTTTTTTTTTTTTTTTTTTTTTTTTTTTTTTTTTTTTTTTAGCAAAGGAAAAAAGACGGGGTTCTATTCTCAGCTTTACTGTTCAAGATGGGTGATTTGTCTCGTAATTGTGTTCGCTGACTGCGGCAGATGGATTCATTACTAGGGCTGGTCAGAAATCTTTCAACACAATGTGTTTTTGTGTGTGTGTGAAAATGATGAATCATCAAAATTGAAACTTTTCATGAAGATATGGCAGTGCAGAGGAAACTTTTCTCACAGAAGTTTTCTCAGCTCCCCACTGGGGCTTGTGATTAAAACCAGAGAAAGAAAAAGCTTCTCATCTTGGGGTAGCCCAGAAGATAGGACGTGTGGGCACTGAGGTTTTGAGTTTCTCTTCTGATTCTGAACTGTTTCTTTTCTCATGTTAAGTGTTTTAATTGCTTTAATCTCAAATTATTCAGCACATTTCCTTTTATATATACATGTGTGTGTGTGTGTGTGTGTGTGCATGTGTGTGTATAAAGAAACATAAACAGAGTATTAGAGCTTTAACAAACAAAATTGAGGGAAAGATGATGGTCTGCTGAACATGGCTAAGTGAATGCAGGCCATGTCCCCTATTAAAGCCACCATATGCCTTTTTTTGAAACAGAAAAGTGTTTGAAATCTTCAGTGGGAACAGCTTGC
Organism: Vidua macroura; assembly: GCF_024509145.1. Lineage (NCBI taxonomy): Eukaryota > Metazoa > Chordata > Aves > Passeriformes > Viduidae > Vidua > Vidua macroura. Next base: position 6,382,577 of record NC_071611.1, read on the forward strand.
TCATTACAGGTCCTTCTTCTCAAATCCACCAGTTCCTGTTCGTTTTTGTTTCAGTAGAAATTACCAAAATAATCCAGAGGGACTAATGCTCAAGGAAAAGTCTTGAAGGCATAGTCACTTAGCTCATGACCACATCTGAGGAGTAACATTTTACAATGAAAGGAGGTCATGAGCCTAGTTATCTACTCATGTTTATACTCCGTAAAGACTTTTCCCCTCTGAGTGTTTGTTTAGCTGGTATATAAACTATTGCTGATTGTACTGCTGCCTTTGGGATCCAATCTTATGCATGACTTACCCTGTGCATAAAGAAGTTTGTCTTGGACCTCCTTAGCAAATGTTCAGTCTAGACTCTAATCAGCACAGAGAGAGAGAGACACTTCCAACAGGAGCTACAGCCAGCAAGAGGCCTATTTGGAAGACTGACAGGACACCAAATGTGTCTTTTAAATAGGGCAAGGCAGCTTGCTAATGGGCAGGAATTTGGCCCTGAGGTTTCAGTGTATGACAGCCATGTAAATGACAATCCCGCTGTAGCAATGGGAAGAGAAAATCAATAACACTGCCCTATCAGTGGGAACAATAATAGGGAACAAATACAGGACCACTGTGGAGCAAAACATTAGACTGGGATTTATCTGAAACAGAGCAGGAAGGAAGAGAAGGGAAATATGTCAAAATTTATTTCCTAAAAATAGCATGGAAGTCAATATAAAGACATCTCAGTAAAGGAGTAAGAGCAAGAAGATGACAACGAAGTTGTCACCAAAGGTGAGATAAAGCTTGCCAAAGCAAAAAAATAGTCCCAAATTATTGCAAAGGTCCATTCTGTCTATCCATTAGCAGCTCTACGTGTTCCCTTGAGCTTTTCTTCCAGAGCAGTCTAGAGCAGTTGATCATTTTCTATTTCTAGAGTCATTCTGCCGTGATTTGCTTCTTACTTAAAAATATTTTCACCATAAGAAAAAGGAACCATGAAACATATAGCCATGTAATCTCCTTGCAGGACATCTGACATGCCCCATTTTTTCTGTGGACAATTCATAATGTACAAGGATTAGCAAATCCATTTTTTAAGTTGGTTACCATGTTGCAGGTCACACAGGTCCACCAGTCTATTATCATGTCTAAGGTGAATAAAACTACACTAAAAATTTGTTATTTTGAATTGCAAGTAAGATTTTACCCCCATCCAGTTAATTTCTTCTCCTTTGTACTGGTTTCTTGAGATTTGAAGAAAAGTATATTTACTCCATCATGGAAGTGGAAGTTCCTTTTATTAGTAATTTAGACCACCTTTTCCAAACTGTTTTAAATTCAAATAACATCCTAAAAAATATGTGAGATATTGTATACAAACTTCTCACAATGGTTTTCATCTTAAAAAAAAAAAGGGGTTAGATTGTGAATGTTTGATGATATCTTCCTCACAACACCTTGTTTATTCTTTTGCTTACCTGCATGTACATATTTATATGATGCAAAGATAAAGAATGGGAGGTTTTCATGGCCCATTGAAGTTTTATGAATCAGATCAGATCACAGATAGAGAAACACCTACTTACTGTTTATCTTTTACTCTAAAGTCAGCACAGGATTCATCACCCCCCTTTTTCCCCCAAGGTATATTCTTATAGCTATATCCAAATATAAATGTCATGAGGTATTTGGCTTTCATCCATGTTATCTTTGTGCTATCCCATTTACAGTAAAGGATGCCATCTAAAGCTTGATTCTCATCCATAATTTTATGTATTTATTTTGGCAGAAACTTATTAGTATACTCTGTCAGGGCAAAACTTTCACTATTTGATCACTCCTTATTTGCATTTTTAATAGTCCCCATTAGACAGCCTCCAAACTAATTAGCCAAGCATCTGTAATAGAAAACTTCTGTTTCCTATTTTCAGAACTAAGAAACCAATAGCTGAAGCCCTACTAGAACAATTAAGTAATAAGAAAAATATTGTGTTAAGGTTGGCAATAGAGTAGCTGACATAAATCACTACAATAATCACTTTCAGCTCACAATGTTTAAGTAAATAAAAAATTAACCCACATACTATTTCTGTGGTCTACAAAATAGACATCCTAGATTAAAAAATGAAAGGAAAAAAAATATGTAATGTATATGGAATCATTCAGGTTTTGTTCACGGGGAGGAAGAGAGGCATTTAGTCTTTAAAATGGCAAAACCTGTCAATTTTATTTATATAACTTTAAAAATTATTACTTAAATATCAGTGAAAATTATTAAATGTAGGCTTTTTACCTTTAAAACCCTTGAAGTGCTTTGTTCTCTTTGCTTTCAACAGAGCCATTTGGTGCCTAAATCACTTCAAAGTTACAGATTGTAGGACTGTGATTGAGCTGCCCAAATACTGATCTTTTGCATTAGATATTATAAATTATCCCACTCCCATTCAGCTATTGCTGGAAAATGGATTAATGGCATTAGGCATCTATATTCAGGCAACTGATGTTTGCCTGAAGTAATTTCCACTGCTTTTCAGAACATAATTCAGCACTTCCTTTTTTCTATCATCCAGAAAGATAGAAGCTGTAAAAAAAGTGGGATTTTATTTGTTTAAATATCACTATCAAATTTTTCTTCAACAACTAGAATGTGCAATACATTATTTTGCCAAAACAGTCTTTTTCAAATGTAACAATTCTGAGGCACTACTTCAGCAAGACAATCACTAGAATGGAGAAGTTCCATATAACAGATTGAATCATTAAGGATGGCAAGTAGCCAAAATAAAAATCAGAGTAATTTTGTTGTGAGTTTTCCAAGAACTTTCCCTGCCCTACTGGAATTTCAAAATTCCTAAAAAATTAACAAAAATTAAAACAATTACAACTGAACAACACTTCCAACTGAACAATAACAGATGTTCGAAATTCTCCATCAGTGGGAAAATGTTGGTTTCTTCACTTAGAGATTAGTCAGTCACTGGAGCAGGTTCTCAGGGAAGTGGTCTCATCACCAAGCCTGTCAGAGTTCCAGAAGCACCAGATTTTTGTTTTGCGGTCCAGATCCCTCAAAAGGGCTGTTGGTATTTTAAAATATTTGCTTTTCTTCAGTATCTTTATGTCCTCCAAAATTCTTTACCATTACCTAACAAAGTCAAACACTTAATTTATAACATCAAATTTATATCAAAGGTCATACTTTCTGTTTTCATTTTAGAAAATAAATTGAAAAAAATCTTAAATAATATGTCCTCTGCAAAAATAAATGGAGCAAAATAGTATTTGCTAAAAATCTATAACAATATTTTAGTTTTTATTTTTAACTTCTACTAACTGAATTATTGATTTACCCAAGCAGTCCAAGATTAGATTTTTGTACAATGAGCATGAAAATGGTAAAATTTAGTTCCTGAAAAGACATAGTATCTTGCTTTACTTTCATCCCTTACTACTTTGAATTTAGTTGACATCATAATGAAACCAGTAATATGCTTAGAGTGATAAAACTAAATAACAATGTATTTATAAAAATAATGAAACTATCTGATTACTTAAAGCTAAGAATACGTACATTTAAAAATGTGCTTCTATTATGTAGCTAAGTGCCAGCAAGAGAAAAAAAATCTTTAAATATCTTTTACTCTAGAAATTGTATCACCATATTAACTACAGCCCTGCATTGACTTGCCATTAAAAAGTACCTTAGGACTTATTTTTCACCTAAGTTTTCTTTAATTTGTTTTTCTTCCTTTATCTCTTTGTAAATTGCAAGATTCCTCAAAAGAAACAAGCATGAAAAAGCATTTAAAGAAGTTCGGTTTCAGGAAGCACGATAACATTTTTAATCCCCTGATCTTCAAAAAACAATTCCTGAAGGAATTTTGAACACAGTTCTGTACTACAGTTAAAAAAAAAAATGAGAGAATTATTTTGTTTATTTGTTTGTTTTTGTAATTAGGAAAGACTTTTGTTTCTGTCTAAGCTGATAATTTTGAAAATCATATTGGAAATATAATACAACTTCAATCCTGGTTTATAGCTCTTGGCTATACCAAGACTGTACCTTTGCATATATGTTGAGGTTTATACCCAAAACTTGCCTGTTGGACTCTGTTTTAGTCTGGTTCTTGCCTCTTCACACTGTTCTTAAGACAACTCTGCTCAGGATTTCAGCACTAAGTTATTGTGAGATTCTTTTTGGGTATGTCTGCAGCAACCTGAAGCAAACTTCACCTGCCAGTGCCAGCCACCGTGACACTGAAATGAGTATGAATGTGGATGTACTAAAGTAATGCTGAAGAGTGACTAGAGCCAAAATTTGAGCTTGGTTTTGGAGAGGAAAGGCTGGCGAACTAGCACATTTTGGCTGCCCATTACACCGCCTGCTAGGAGACAATAACTTTCCCAAAACTTGCCTGATGCAGCCAAAAAAACAATGACACAGAAGCAGACGTGTTTGTTTCTTATCAGCAGGGATCCTATTGCTGCAAGCTCCACTGTGTTTTGGACTCTAGCTCTACTCGTCAAACCATTGCTCTTGCTCCATCGCCAAGCAGCTTACAGAAGGCAATTAAGTATTGCATAGGCATTTGACTGTAAACAATTATGGAACTTAATATCCTGTAGCTCAGAGGGGGGAAAGATGCCTCCTACACTGGCTGAGCTGGTAATCAATGACTTTGACAGTGGAGAACTCTGTCTCTGAAAGACAAATGGAGCTATTTCAACAATCACTCCATCACCATATTCCACCACAAACTGTCTTCAATTGTGAGATTATTTCTTTTACAGGGTCTGGCAGTAAACAGGATCTAAATGCCAGGAAAGAATTGGCACAGACTTTTGTCTGTTCAGCTTGACCACTGGAGTCTATGCACATTCAGAAAAGCATGTCATGCTGTGTGCCTTTTTGAAGCCGACGATGAGAGCTGAGCCGCGGTGGGAGGCCGGCGGGTGAGTGATGCTGTATTATTTGGAGAGCCCATGCAGCTGAATTGTGCTCCACAGTGTGCCAGAGATGGGATCCAGGCAGGCAAATTTTGGGCAACACAGAAGCCTGATATCAAGAAACAGGAGCCTCAAAAAGCAGACCAGCAATCTGCAGAGTTTTGGTAACAACACCAAGTTCATGCTGAGAGCTTTGCTGGGGAAAGTAGTGATGCACCATTAGACACAAGGTATTCAGTCAAAACATTTTAAAAATCTCTTCATTAAACGTCAAAATGTCTTTGAAGCTCACAGCAGAGGTTTCTTTGCTGTGACAAGTGATCTCCTGGGTCAGACCAGATGCATTATTTAGTTTCCAAAAACCTAATATATAACCTAACTATAAATGTTATAGTTACCAGATAGGAATTTCTGTAAGTATTTCTTACAGCATTTCAAAATATTATTCTTATCACTTGTCCACAGACACCCATCTTTCATATAAACAGAATGATCTTGTGTAATCTCTGGGGAGCAAAAAAAGCTCTGTCATCACTGTAGGGGTAAAAAAACCTGTGTTGCTTTTATGTAGAAATCATAGATAAAGCTTTAATACTGGGCAAATGGTATTATTCCTTCCTTCAGATGAATAAAGGGATCCATGACAGTATCTCAGGCATTCATGTAGGTCCAGATTTACCTTTAACTAAATCTAAATTCCTATGGCCTATATGATGGTCTCACTACAGGGTAATCCAACCCATCTTAAACCAGATATGTTCCTAAAATTAAATGAGTCACATTTTTTTCATTTATTTATTTATAAAAGAATCAACCATTAAACAAACAAACAAACAGATAAATTAGGAGGCCAGATGCCTAAAGATGAATAACCTCCATAGTGATTACTAAAAGGTCCTGAGAGATCATTGAACAAACAAACATTAACAACTGGGGTCTGTGGATTGCCAGAAAGTAAAGTCAATGCTAGTGCCTGAGCAGAAACTTTGGGATGAGGTATAGGTTTCTGATGAGATCCGTGCCCCCTAAAAATCAGCAACACTAACATTCAGTTCAGCACAACTTTTCATGCAGGTCTCTCATCTTCCTGACCTAACCTATTAGAAGCTAAAAAGATATCCACAGCAAATCATCAAGAATAAGAAAGAAGTTCTTGGGGTCAGAATTCAGGGTAATTTAGGAGCATGGGGCAAGAATCAACACAGGGAAGAAATCAGAGCAGAACATGATGTATGGCACAGAAGGTGGGCTATGAAGGCAGTGACCCAAGCTATGGGGTGACACTGTGACCTCCAGTATATAGTGGGGAGCTTCTCCAGCCTCTTCTCATGCAGGTACCTGGATCCTAGACTTCTATGACTTCTGTGAAACATATTCATTCAATGTCTCCTTCCTCTCTAGAGCCACCAAGTGTCTTTTCCACAGCTCCAGCCCTTCTTGTTATACAGCAATACAAAGATAGTTACTTTGGGGAGATCCCTCAGAATCACTTTACCAGGTCCCTTAAAGATGGTTAGTGCTTGTGCCACTTCCTTGCCCCCTTCTAGTGGGTGTGCTGTGCCACCAGGCAGGACCCAAGCATTTACAAACAGAAAAGATAGGAGGAATGCCTGTACCTATGAAATTTGCCTGGTGAAATTCTCTGCCTCTCCCTCCAGCTTCATGCTGGAACTCAGTGCAATCTGACAGTTTCAGGGTACGGGGTCATGACACTGGCTCCTGTGGAAAACCAAGAGTTCTTTGGCTGTCAACTCCTTCTCCAAAAACCACTGGAATCCCTCTCCTGAGCTATTCTTTATCTCTCCTTGTCTATCCTGCCCTGATAGCTGCTCAGATCTGACAGCCTGGCCAGCTCTGAAGGAGCTGCATATGAAGAACCCACAAACAGGTTCTGTAAACTGTTCCTGCAGTTGCAGAAATGGTCTCATAGGACAGTTTTCTGTAGATAAGGTAGTTAGAAGTGTGTACAGTACAAGAAATTATGGCTTTTGAATGGGCTGCAGTTGTCAAATAGTGAAATTTTGTGTGTCATTCTCCCCTCCTGAGTAACTAGTGACAGGACAAGGGGAAAAAGGACTGAAGTTGCACCAGGGAAGTGTTAGATTGAACTAAGAAAAATTTCTTCACCAAAAGTGATGTCAGGCAATGGAAAAGGGTGCCCATAGAAGTGGTGGAGTCACCAGCTCCAGAGATGCCCAAGACATGCATAGGTGTGGCACAATGGTATATTGATGGACATAGCATGGTAGGGTTGGACTCTTGAAGGTCTTTTCCAGCCTAAATATTTCTGTAATTCTCTAGCAGAAGAGGTCAGATGGATATGGAAACATCTTAACATTAAAAAAAGGTAATGAATGGTGCACATTATGTTTCTTTACAAGCTTATTTAAAAGACTGATTAAAAAGCCCTTTATTTCCCAAATACTTTGTACTTTCTGAAAGCACACACATAGTGCTAAAAATTGTTTTAGAAGTAGTTGTTGTATGCCGGGTTGGTTCAGTTAGGGGTTTTAATAAATGTTAGTTAGTCGGTTCTATGTACCCCCATTTTCCCCCGCAAATGGTTCCCTCCAAGTTACTTACCATAGGGGCTTTTACATGTCCATCTTATAGCCACCCCCTGTTTGTTCCTGAAAGTTCTGTGTCATTCGCCCCATCCATGCAATCCCATTTGTCCCAGAACACTGTTATGTCCCACCTCTGTTATGTTCCCATAGGTTGCCGTGATCCGCGTCACTCCCCTGTCGTCTGTCCCCATTGGGCGAGGGGGGCTTTCGCCCCTGTCTGCCCGCCCCCTATTTAAACCAATGCCTCCTTTGTTCAATTGCCATTTTGTCCACGCGTGTTCCTGGAGACAGCTGCTCCAGCCACCGCAGCGGCCACGCGGGAAATAAACATTCTCAGCCACGCAGGACAAGGTGTGCCTTCTCTCTCCCTTTGCTTCCTCTCAGCGTACGGCTGCGAAAGCTGCAAACCCACACCGCAGGCTCAGCCCTAGAGCCTCTGTGCACGCAGCAGCCCCGTTCTCACCGAAAGGCAGAGCCTAGCTGGGTACCCCAGCTGCTTGAGGCCAGAGCGAAGAACAAAAGCTGCAAGTAGTAGCCATTTCAGGACCCTCTTAATTCTGCCTCTTACAGCAGTGGTCCACTACACTTGCAAAATGTGTGTACCTTTTGGGATGAACTTTGCAGCATTTTATATTTGGAAAACTATTATACACACACCAGGTTTGACTACAATGGTTCATCCACACCTGGATGAGAACTTTCTGAGAATCATTAACAAGTTAAGAGAAAGAGTGGGATTTCTATATGACAAGAGAAAAAAATACTTTTGCAGGAATTGGTAGGAAAATATCATTTTGATGTTCTTGGTTCTGCATGGTTGTGGCTTGTTCATGGGCTGCAGGGAGGCTTAAGAAAAAAAAAAAGTGATGCACTGAAAGTCTAATGGAGCAATAATAAAAGCAAGAAGAAACATGCTGTCTTCATTATTCCTTTATTAAGATTCACCTAGTACACCTGATATCATTAAGTAGCTGCCAATAAGATGTGAATTAGCATCCACATCTCTGGAAACCATAGTATCTTCTTTAAGTGCTCTCTGCTCAAAATGGAGGGAGAATCATACATGTCCTTTTCAAAAAGATGTAAATCTTTTAAAGCAGCTGTACAAGACAAGCCAATACTCAGAGTAAATTCCTGTCTCGGATCACGATGAGTTCTTAGTCACAGTCTCCTAATTGATTCAGCTCAGCAATCAAGTTGTGAAATGGGAATGTATCATCATTAAAAAATATTAAGCTTGAGAAGTATCGTGACAGTCTACATGGATATATAACATAGACTCTTTGGTGGCCTCCATAATAATTGAAACCACATGAACTATTCTTTCCAGTCCTGTAGTGGGGGCTTATCATTCCCCAACCAATTCACAATCAAACCAGTTTTACTGTAAGTGTGATTTTTATTTGTGGAGTGTGACATTTCTGGAAATTACTCATTAGGTGGGCATTTTTAAAATTATTTTTATTAACTTTTTTTTTAGATGGACAAATTGTAATGCAAAGAAAGGATTTAAGAGGAAAGGGAATGAGGAGTAAAAAAATCTCTTTTTGTTGATGAAGGGCAGTCTGCTTTGAAAGGTTGTCATAAATATGAAGGTCACATGAACATTTCAGAAAGGAAAGCATTAGAATAAATAAGGGAATAGGACCAACATGGTCAAAATTGGAGCACAGTTTCCAAGATGATCATGGCTGGCTCCTGATGGTAAAAGTTGAAAATATAGTTTAGATGTTCAGGAGGAATGGTTTTAGGACCACATTACGGTTAGTTTTAATTCCTGGTGTAAAATTAAGCAAATGACTTTATCAAGTTCATATAACAAGTTGTTGAAATTAAATCCTTGCTCAGATCCTTATCTAGCAGAAAATGCCATAGAACAGAATTACACTGACCTCAGTCAGCTACATTTCTGCCCCAAGATTAGAAAATCAAAGTTGCATACTGGATGGAAAAGTCTATCTTGAGAACTATGATCTTGTAAAAGACTTGAAAAAGAAAATGAGAATCAGTAATAATTCATCATCAGAATATGGGATCCAATGAGATGCTATGTTGCAGGGGACCAATATGATCCTTAAGCACATAAATGAAAATATATCAGATGGAAGAAAGGAATCTTTTTATTAGTTTGTACTTGGCATTAATATGATCATTATAAGAAAACTGTTCAGTCTTTGTACGTGCAGTTGAGAAAAGATATTGAAAAAAGATTGGAAAGTATTCAGAAAAGTTCCACAGGAATTATTACAGGTTTGAAAACACTGTGCAGTGAAGTACTGCATGCTCTATTTAATTTTTCAAAAGGAAGATAAAGGCATAAGTAGACATGGTCTATAAATATCCCCTGAAAGAATAAAAATGTGATAATAGAAGTTTCCTCAGTCTTAGAAGGAAAAACTTGAAAAGATCCAGTGGATGGGGATTGAAACTAGGCAAACGGATTCTAAAAAGAAATACCCATTTTTAACAAAAAATATAAAAACCAGCATAATGCCTGGCAAAGAATTATAGTAGGTTTTTCGTCACCTAGCACTTCCAAATAAGGAAATAAAGTTTTGTTTGCATGTTGAACGTACGATACAAGTATAGATCACAGAAATAAAACTGGAATTTCTTCATGGAAGTAATGTCTTTATCTGAAGTGCAGTTAAAATTTCAAACTCAAGTTATTTTAATAGCAAATGGAAATCGGATATTTTATCCAAGATGGCTATGCAAAAAGACCATCCTCCATATCCAGTGGATAAAGACTAACACCTTCAGGCTGTTCACTTTTTCTAGACAGGTATCTTTGGTTAGATCAAGTACCCTCAAAATGTACCTCTTTCTACTGGTTGTAGAGGGAGGATATGGGTAAGTGTTGTCTGAACAAACACAGGTGTTTACACTTAACCTTACCACTGTTCCCCCTTCAATTCAAAACCAGAAGTGGTATTTCTAGTGCGTATAACTCAGCTCATCCTAAGGAGAATCAAGCAGGGCCTAGGAACTGTTTCCTAAAAATACCTATTTATTGTACTAAATTTATTAGCACTGAAAGTGCTAATATTCCAGTTGCAGATCCTGTAGTCTTTTACGATTACAGTTGTATGAGATGAATCCCATGTTTAGTTAATACAATTTCTCATGGCCTTTAGGCTGAAAGGAAGTCCTGTGAATAATTAAGCATTCAGATATAACTATGATATTCGTGAGGATTTCTTTCTAGCTGGAACTTGAAGAAACAGGATTGGTCTGTCTACCTCATTTAAATTTTGCTGAGTAACTGACATTTTCCTACAGAAGTCCTATTTTGTCATTGAGGGGAGCTTTATTTTAAAGGACCAGGTCATGACTTTCGGTTATATTACGTTATAGTAGGCAATCTCAATTCTACCTAGAATACTTTATGTGTCTGAGGTCAGACTTGTAGACACCTTATTAGCATCTTCTTAATTTAAAGATGTAAAAACCCCATAGGTAAAGTGAGACTTGGCATGGGTGAAAGGTGGAAAATCAGGAAGCTTAATAAAGATTTTGGAATCATGTTATGGTCTCACACCTTTCATTCTACTAACCTAGGAGCAGCCTTTGATACCATAAATTATATACCTATTTTTGACTGCAAGGAACTACATGATGAGTTGTGAGACTTAGAAAAATCTAGTCAACATTAGAGGAAGTGTCTGAATGATAGACAGAGAGACAAAGTCTAATCTTTGTAATTCCCTAATGAAACATACACTGAGGCTTAACCTAATCCCTGAAGGAATGACAGCAAAAATAAGGTGAAAGACCAATTAGCCTTCTCCCATACTAATCCTGGTTAGAGCAGCTTATTCTTTTTTTACACTTATGGGGACATTCTTTATACCATAGAAAATCAAAATTGTGCTGGCCATACCTTTTCTTCAGAATAATTTCCCTGCCATAGAATATCAGTCCTTGTTATCTACAGGTTTGTCACATGCCAGAATTAAAAGATTTCTGATCCCAGTGGAAGATTTGGTAGTGATAAGTCAAGAAGATAAGCCAGGCATGAAAATTAACCCTGGACAGAATGATTTTTAAGTTGATTCTATTCAAATTAAATGAAAGGATGAAAGCAGGTCTGTGAGTAAGTTCTTGAGTGGTAAAGGACAAAAAGAAATTAGGCAGAAAAGTCAGCTGGGTGGAACATATCCAGAGCATGAATATAAAGAAGGTCTGTATATTTTCTTTTTCCAACATAGGAAAACTACAGAGAATTTTTACCACAAGAAAAAAATTACACTTGAATAAAATGTAACTAGGCTGTACTGAATGAAAAATTGTAACAGAATAATCAGTAAGGAAAAAGAAAAAATAATAAGAAATAGAAGTCAAAAACATTTATAGACATAGCAAAATTATTTTGGATATCAAAAGGCCAATATTCTTGAAGTTGTTCAAGAGTCATTAGTAAGAAAACAATATATACAAAATGAAAGAGATACAGATTAAGACAAAAATTATTATGCTTCAATAATTAATATATACTTTAGTTGTCAAGGGAAATTAAAATATTCAAGCAGCATTAAAGAAATAAAGTAGAACAAATATAAAATCATAACTCTTCAAATCTATTTCAGCCATACATTTTACCAATTCAACCTAACTTTATGGAGAGAATATTTCTTGATTTCAAAAATTATGAAATGGCACGGGGTAAAAATCAATTTAACAAACACAAAAAGCCCAATTCTATAAACCACAGCGGAACAAAAACTTGCAGAAAAAAGTACATTCAACTGTAGTATCTGAAACTTCAAAATCTTATGACAGATTTGTGTTTGATTTATGATTACCATGAAGTCTGACATAAGCAATTTTAATATGAATGGTTTGCTTACTTTCCAGCAAAAAGAACTAGTAATATTTACATAATTTCTTGAGGTATGCCAGCCATCTTTTTAAGCTTGATATTTGCCATGTAACTTTTTATAATAGAATTTTATATAAAAAAAAAAATCTGTTCTAAATATAAAAGTTCTTTTACAATGAATATAATGAAGCTTCAACTTCTACACTATCTGATGAGAAACAACATTCTACATAGGATTTTTTTTTTAATCTTTTGCATGTGTTGAATACTAAGTATTTTAAATTTAAATTATATTAAAGTATATTTAAATTTAGAACTGCCTGGTCAATGCAAAAAATTTCAATTAATAAACCCATCTAAATTAATTATATTGTCATAACTCTATAATCCATTATTCCTTACTGGGAAAGATAAACAAGGCCTACCACAAAGTGTCCTTTGTTTGTGAGAAGAACCAGTGCATCATGATATTCATGTGATCACAAGAACATCTTCAAGCTGGGGACAGACCAGGAAAGAATGCAAGCATGCAATACCCAAGAAACAGTTCCAGTAGGAGTAAAAATAACATCACAGACTTGGATTATTTTTGGTTTGAAATTAAAAATATATCAATGAAACTACATTTTTAACATATATAATATTAATTCATTAAAAAATTGTGTAATCAAATATTTTAAAGGAAAATTTTCCAGTAGAGCAGTTTGTTGTTCTTTTTTCAAATAAGATATCAATACTATTTTGGAGGTGGAAAGGGAATAGAAAGCTCATCCTCCCCTAGAGCAGATGCCTGGAACTGATAGGACAAGTCATCTCTCAAAATGTGCATGTCAGTCATTACTAAACTCAAAGTCTAGAGGACTGGTGTGCACCTATAGAATGGCAAAGACAGTTGAGTTCAATGTCCCTCCCTTCTACTGATTTTGAGCTGTAAACCTCTGAGTAAACTTTTAAAATTTAAAATGAAATAACTTTTGAAACCATAAGGAAAGACACGAGGAAAGTAGACAAGCTGTCTTGTAAAGCATGTTGTAAGTCATTGTGTTTGAAAGATATTATTCAGGCCTGGAAAAAGTCCTACGTTTATTTGTGATACCAAGGTAGTGTGAATCATCTTTCTAGTGCTCTGATCTTACTTCTGCAGTAAATATTAAGACCATAGAGATTTATATAATAAAAAAATCAATGATGAAAATTTCTTTCAGATTTGCTTCTTTAGGTTTCAACAGCACACTTAGGCGCACATGTAAACTTGACATGCATAGGCATTGCGCAGACTTAAGATACAGTTTCCCATCTTGCCTGACTGGTACCTTAGGTGGCAGTCTCAGAAGGTAAAATCCTCAGAGACAAATTTAGTAGGTTTTATGTCTTCCCCAAATCCACATCTGAAGAGAGTCTCACCGCTATTGTTCCCTACACCAGAAAAAACAGTCACCTGTGAGAGTTTTAGCACAGTTTTCCCACTAGTTTTCACTAGTTCTGTCTGTTTTCCCACTAGTAACTCCCACTAGATCAGAGGCACAGAACTGAGATGGCAGTGGGAACATCAACACAGATAAGATGGCAGTCAGGATATTGATAGCACAAAATCATGTGGCTGAAATTATGGTAGCTGTGTACAGGACTGCTGGCCCTAGTCAGAGCAGACTGGTGGAACCACAGAGCAGAAATATGCCTGTTGGGAAAAACCTCTGGAAGAACCTTGCTCCACCTGTCTGCACAAAGCCAAACCAACTTATGCTGGGTTTCTCACATCTTGTCCAGCAAATATTTGAATATCTCCAAGGAAGGAATTCCACCAAAATCTTGTTGAGCGCCCGGTGAGAAGCTATACGGGAGAAAAAATTTAGAAGTTAATAGAAAAAAAATCATAGGGAAGAGGAAGACCATTAGAAGTCTTACTCTCTTTATTCGAGATCTTGATTCCACTATGATTCTTGGTTTAACACGACATATTATTTGAAATATGCAAGACACGTCCAGAGATTCACTCCCAGAGTATTTCTACCAGGCTTTCTCTCACCACATGTGTGCTCTGCAGAGAAAACAGATCACAGTTTAAACACCAGAACTCATGATGGTGTGCCAAGTCTAGCAGGAACGGACTGTAATTTTCATCATAGGAGTCTATATGGTGATGTGTTACAAATTTGTGACCAGACCAGTATTGATAACCCACTAATGATTTGTGTGTTGATGAACAGCGCTTGCACAGCTTCAACACTGTTTCTTTTCTGCCATGCTACCAGAGATAGTCTAGAGGTTGGCAAGGAGTTGTAGGGGGAAACAGGCAGGTCTGTTGGTTTGAATGGGCCAAAAGAATTTGATGTCATGCTCCACAATTCAAAGCTGAACCATGGAGGGAAGTGTCTTCTGTTACTCAGAGATAATGGAAGGTTACCTTTACATCAGTACTGATTGAGTTTTATTGCCCTCTTTTCTTCGCTTTTTAAAGTATCTTTAGCTCAAACAATTAATTTTCTCACTCTTCTTTTATCTGTGTTCTCCCCTGTCCTAGCACAGGGGAGTAAACAGCTTTGTAGGTGCTTAGATTCTCTCAGAATCCTCCACAAATGGACAGGGTAGAACAGCAGCATGAAAAAAAATGTCTTCTTTTTTCCCTTCCCCTACTATATAAATATTTTGAACAATCATAGCCTTACTTGCTCAGCTTAGTTTTACCACTTCCTCCACATAATATTATTTATTTTCATTTTTGACAGTCACTTTAATAATGTTAAGGATCTCAAACAGAATGATACACTTTTCTATTCATATGTGTACTATTTTAGCTTATAAATTTGCTTCTTTGTGCCTAAGTTTTGCACAGCAATTTCTTTAAGGAGGAAGAGGTGAAGAGCTGATGTTATATATGAAAGAGACAGGTAGTGTTTCACTCAAGGGAGCACCTCCTCTAACAATTATAATTCATAAAGCAAAAATCCTGAGTATGACACTAGCCAATTTAGTCTGATATAAAACAGGGTCCATGTTTTCTTTCATTTATATTTTTATGATATGTAATGTCTTTATAATTTTTACCACTCACATCAAAGCTGCCAACTGCTGAGTGTCTAAATAAGTAGCATATGAAGAAAATATGTGAATTGCTAAATGTCCCATTACGTCCATGGAGAATATCCTTGCATTTGGAGTCAGGAATCTTAAAATTGAGACGACAAATGAATGGTTTTCACTCCAATGAGTGAAGGTTTTGGCAGTAGCAATTTTATCATTCTCTGTGTCTGAATAGAAAGAGAAAAACAGAGACAGAGAAAGGAATGAATAAAACCAAACCCATAGAAACATACTGCAATACCTCAACTCTAGGACAATTACATCCAAAGTGAGAAAAATAAATCTGGTAGAACCTGAAATATCCAGAAATATGCTGCCTCAAAGGTCTGTAATTATTTTAGGTTTACTTGGGTGGACCAAGGAGTGGAGAGGTGAGCAGATGAGATTTTTTACCATTGCTATTGTCCAAATGAGGGACATTTATCTTTTAGCGCCTACACATGGCTGGATTCTTATGTACTTTAGCTATGATTGTTAATAAAGGAAACAATGCTCAAAAGGACTCTCATCTGACCCAATTAGAGAGATATTAGGATTGTCTGTTGTCCAGTTTTAGTTCATAGTAGCTAACATATGGCCAAAAACAGGAAGTATTTTAGGAGTTAGGACTGCCCACTCCCAGTAACTACTCCAGGTGTACTTACCTTTTTAGAGGCTTAGTGAATTCCCCAGCAAAGACCCAAATATATTTTGCTGCTTGACCCGAATGACCAGAAATGTTCCTGGTCCCATTTAATTTCTCAGTATAGATATATTCTTAATGATTGTCATAAATTAGATGCTAAGAATAAAGTAAAATTGCCTAGACATAATTATCTACTGTCATTTCAGATACCCTTGGGTGTCCCTTTTGGTTGCCATTTCAAAATAATGGGATTTTTCCTATCTATAGACGGTGTCACATCTGCCAAGCCCACAGCACTGCAGTGATGTTACACACTTAGAGGTTGAGGAAACTAGACTGAGCAATAAGGGTAGGTTTCAGCTCCAGATTCAGATGCACACATATGCAACTGATGGCACTTTTGTTCTTGTTGCAGCCAATGAAAATTCAGTCAATGAACTGAAAAATTTTAGGGGAAAAAAAATCTGTTATTAAAATAAAAATAGAAAAAAAAATTGTCTATTCTATAGAAAGGCATCCATACTGACCACAATCCCCTATTTGGCTAACAGAGCACCACCAGTAATGCTATCACTGGGCAATCAAGGACCAAACAGGAAGTTTGGCTACCTGTAGAAGAAATACAAGAAATACCTTCTACCAGTAGAAGAAATAGTTTTCATAGAAGGAAAACAAGACCAGATCTCTACCTAAGCTCTCAAAACAGTTCCATCTTTTGCTCTAGTTATAAAGACTTTCCTCTCTATGAGACAAAGTCAGCATTAAGCTGTCAAACTGTGATTGAAGTGATTTAGTCCTGTTACACAGTAGCACTTTTAGGATGAATGCTACGAAAAAAAGGCAAGAAGAAAGAGCTGCTTTTTCTCCTCACACATGAGTATCTCACCACAAAACCTGGAGCAAATCCATGGGTGTATTATTTTATAACAAGTAACTATCCAACGGTTGAAAAAAATTAAGTCTTAAATTATAATTCATTAAGTAAAACTAGAAAGTCATATTGTGTTAGGATACTCTGGTTTATTATGTCTTGTACAGTGTATCTTAATGTGAATTGACAGAAGAAAACACTCATTGATTTATGACACTAATTTTAGGACATGATGTTTTTTGGTTTTGCTGCTGCTCTTGTTTTTACTATTATTGTTACTGTTATTGTTATACTATCCTTGATCTATTACTGCCTTTTTTCACACCAAGATTTGACAGGTGGATAATGAATATTGTCTATTGTGCCATTACTATGATTATGTGGATAGCAGTTGTTATGCTATTGACTCATTTCTGCTATTGACAAGCTAATTCTGATTTTTTTTTTAGCTTATCAAGATGTATTGTCAGCTGAAGTGTGCATGTCTTGTGGTTAGCAAGCTGATCTTTTACTAAAACTGTAGGATCCAGACCATTAGTTCATCAGTCAATGCATATGGCAGTTTTTATTCTGTGAAATTATGCACTATGTTAGCATTCTAAGCCATCAGTTGTTATCAAGGATGAGTGAGCCCCATGCAAAGAAAACATCTTGGAATAATCGTGCCATCTTCAACTAACTGCCAGTCTGTATAGTCAAAGTGAAATCAAGCCATGCCGTATCACCATTTTTAGCCATGTGTCCATTACCTAACCCAGGCTAATCTTCTGGGTTCCCTCCACAGTGTCTCCAGAGAGCATTTCTTCCAATTTGTAACAGTTATTTGTCTTTTGCTGATGTGATCTAATTTTCTGTAACAGTCTGTGTCTCTCTAACGAATGCAGGAAGAGCCCATTTAAAAGTTTCAGAGTGATCATAGGAGGGCTCATGTTGGGAGGGACCTCAAGCAGCCATCCTGTCTGAATTCTTGCTCAAAGGAGAGTCAAATCAGGTTTCTTAGGGCTTCAACAAAATCTTGGATGAGGATTGCACAACCTCTTTGCACGACCAAGTCTCCTGTCAACCTCAAGACTACTCTCAACATCCCACAGCATGAGAGGTATGTAAGAGGTATCTCTTGGCATTTATATCTAAATGTGTAATTGACCATTTCTAAAAAGAAAACATTTTAGTGAGCCACTCAATTTTCATTGGTTTGGGTATTTTTTAATATTTATTTTTTCAGATGTGGGATGCTTTTTTCCAGTGTTGGCTATGTTAACAGAGGATATACTACTGCTGAAGTTCCAGCTTCTATGTAAAGCACACTTAGGGCAAAAAAAAGTCTTATTAAAGTGCATAGTAAAATATATAGTGAGCCAAGAGTTTTCAGTTTACAGGGCAAATTATTGTCCCTGTAAATGAAAAAGTAACCTCCAGTGGGCAATAATGCCTGAAGCTGAATTATATCCACTTTTTCATCCCATAAGTCAATAGCTTTCCACTATAAACATCAGCTCTAGTCAATATGATATGCTGCATACTGATATATTGACTAATGGTACTATTAAAAGCTCACAAAATGTCAGCAGCTGGGAATTTCTCATGCATATAGTTCTGCATTTCAGTAGATAAGGGTGCTCTGTGTAACTTATAAATCCATGCCCAGTTGGGAACAGTCTTTGTAATACTTCTCTTTGTGTTATCCTAGAGGATGCACAACTTCCCCAGTGTCTCCATGCCTACATTTTTTTTTGTGCCTTTTTTTTGTAAAATAGACTTTCTGATTATGTCAAAGAAGCCATCTAGAAAATTCTGTTGCAAGGTAACCAAAAGAGGTAACACATAATTATTGTTTCTCTTCTACATATAAAACACGACATAGTGTGAGGTTTTTCTTTCTTTTTCTCTTACAGTGAAGACACTGACTCATATCCACTTTGCTGATAGAGTGTCTCTGAAGGATGAATTTAGATGGCAGGTAAATGAAAGGTAACCTAGTAAGTTTGCAAGTTGCATTTGTTTCAAGCTGTAATGCTCAAGGCCAAAGGTATCTTTTGGGGATTGTGAAGAGCTCTCAGGAGCTGTTGCCCCAGAGAACACCTAGAGATCGTTATCACCATTCATTAATTCCTGATATATGCCTTGTGTCAAGATCACCTGTCTTATTCAGGCAGAACAGAAATTAAATGCATGGTCAAATAATTTACATTTACTTTGATCTGAAAATTTCTGGAGAAGTAAAATATTTTCTGCATTTTAGGCTTGGTTGGGTTTCCAAGGCTTTCCCAAATTAAGAAAAGGTATGGGTGTAGAGTAGCCAATTGAATTGACAGGAGAATCCTCATACCCACATGATTCAGGTGTTTACAGCATTTAGTAGATTTTTTTAGCATGTGAGGGTATTTTTTACAACTACAATTTCATTAACAGAGTGCATAAATTAGGAAAGAAAAAATGTACATGTATTTGTGAATCTGGTCTGAGTATCTGACAGTTTGTCAATCACTACTCCAACATGGCGCAGTCTTATTAGTCAGACACATCATTTGAATTTTGTACAGAGATAGAGATGCCACTTTTGGTCCTACTAGTGCCATTCACCATATGTGTCATATGACATCATTTATTGACTGTCTGAAAAGTCTTTCAGGATTAAGACCAGCAACTAAAAGAATAGTGGTGTTAGTTTTGTTATTAACTAGATGTATTTTTCAAGAGAACTAGCTAAAAGGTGCAAACCAATGATGTCATTCTCATAAAAGAAAAAATGAGCCCATTTCTCATTTTTAGAATATATTTATTTTCTCAGATTGTTTCTATTGCAGGTTGGGAAGCATTTCTGCGTGTGGTTTTAACTCTGTCACTTTTCCTGCAAGCAGGTAATTTTTCCCTTTCATGGAAAACATATTTTTCAATAGCATTTATTTATTAGAGTACAAGATTTTCATGCGAACTGTGGACCTAAGAGCGTGTACAATTTCAGAAACCTACATACACCATGTCTATTCTGACAAACCTGTGTTAGAAGATCTTTATCCTGTGCTTCTTGTGCATTGACAAATTAACTTTAACAGACACCCAAGAGGGAATAGCAGTTCACCACAGAAGTTTTAAATTGGATGATCAGTGTCTTGGAATGTTTAACAGAAATAGCAGTAGTCAGGAAAAAAAGGGTTTTATACCTATGGCACATTCAGCATTTTGGCACCCCACTTACTGAGCATGGTTCAGCATGGAAATGCATAACCATGGAGGATTTTGGGAAACACCATTTACTCTCAGTACTTGGCTGATAGAGAATAATGAAAAGGTGAAGAATAAGAATGATAAATCATACTAAGTGCTCTGCAGACTTTTTCTAAATTCAAATTCTTTTAGGCTTAGCTGAACATTTTTAAATCACTGATTTTTGCTTTTTTTTGTTTTGATTTGAAATGCATCTATTTAATTTCTGAAAAGTTAAAATACTTATGAAAATATAATATCTCAATTTCTTTAAAAAAAATTGCAAATAAATTAATTTTTTTTTATCAAAAGAATAAAAAGTTTTCATTCTAACCTATAAGTATATAGCCACGAATTATAGTAATGCATTTAACCTTACTTTATTAGTTGGGAAGAAAATAGGTATAATGATAATTATTTCTATTCTCACAGGAGCAGTGAGCATGAATGGACATTCTTTTAAGTACACTAAGATGTGAAATGACAGATAATGGATATGTCCAAAGTACCTTTTCTTTGGGTTTTACCTGCCAAAGGCAAATGTAACTATGGGAATTAATAGACACAATATCTCATTTTGGTATCAAACTTTTCTTATCAGCATGGTTTATAAAATAATTATCATAGACTTTAATTTTATTACCCAAGAAATATATTAAAAATGTAGATCTTTTATAATTTCTTCAATTAACAGTAGACACTTCTTGATTACTTTCTAATTAAATAATTTCACTCCAAGACTTGGTAATTACAACAAGAAGTTATTAAAATTAGAAAACATTTGCTAACTCAGTACTTTTGATTATTAAGCCTTTATCGCTTAATATCGCCAAATAGTCTATGAAGATATATGAGGTTGGAAACTGAATTTAATGTATTCAGCTATGATAATTAACCACAGGTGTTCCAAACAATGCAATGCTTCTTCCCTGTCATATAGTTTCATATGAAATCTATTGTTTCTGTCATTGAACTTATTTTTCATCTTATTGAGGTATCTGTCTATTGACAACGTATTATTGTTCCTATTACAGGGAAGAATACTCTTGATACTGTTCCATTCATCTGGAAGATATAGCAATGAATAGCATAATTTATATTAATCAGTTTCTATGTAGGATAAAGCACTTTATACATATTTACACATAATATTCAAACATGGTGTGTCTCTGCATGTACAGGAAAAGGAGTCAAAAGTCAAAAAAAACAATGTTCTTAATAAGAGAGAATTTTATATTAGCTGAAGAGTGAGGTGATCCAGAACTGTCTCAAAGCAGGCGTCTCTATTAGCAAATGGGGAGAAAACTTGGTTCTACAAAAATTGACATAATTTCCTACTAGAAACAGAGGAACAAGGATAACATATTGGGTTTCCGAGGCTACTGACATCTTTCTAGATTAATTCTTCTTGATCAAACTAAATTTATAAAAATAAAACTCCTATTATGACCATCATTCAGATTGTTTGCAATTAAATAATTTTAACCTTAAGCTGGTATTCTGATGCAAATATTATATGAAGGATTTGGCCACACATAAAGAGTTAAGATTTGGCTTAATCTTGCTAATTTGTGAAGCATCTGAGGGCTTTTTAGTTGGAATACAGCTCCCTTCAGCTCCCTGTCTAGTCAATGAAGAGAGATAAGTCACTTCATCAGTTAACTGAGATCACAGCAAGGCTGAATTAACCTCTAGAGAAATTAAGCTCCCGCTTTTAACATCACAGAATATTTTGTATGATTATAACCACTCAGGTGTTATGGAACAATGAATCTAGACCATTGTGAGTGTGCTCCAAAGAGTTTGGTTAGACAGTTTGGATAGGTCCTCCATTTTTAATATTTTGGATTTTTTCCCCACCTTATAGACAGAAAAAAATTAATCTACTTGTACTCAAAATTAAGAATTGTCCAGGATTTCAGGCAGCTCATTTTTTCCTTTCTATCATCCACCATCTGATAAGGAAAGTAGTCCCAAAAATTAAGTAGCAGTAAATCTGGAATCAGTCACTAAAAAAAAAAAAAAGGTGACATTCATAGATACTTTTGTTTAATAGAATTTTGATGCAAACATCTGAGTGAATATGATCTAAACCAACCCACCTTTTAAAAATATCTGGGAATCTTAAATCATTGATTTAAGTTTCTCTAATTCTTACAGTATCAGGAAGTATTATCCGCCTTTTCTTATGGTCGTCAATAAAGAATCATAAGGCTTAATTAATGTGGATCATTTTAAGAGCCTTAGATTAAAAGTGATATTGCAAGTGAAAAAGCACTGCCATTAATGTTTATGTTCAATGTTTGCAGCCTTGCCAGGTAGCTTTATTTATTTTTTCATTTACTTCTTTTTATAGGGAATTAGTCATAGAAAACAAAGAAAGTAAATGCTGATAGTATGGTAATTTCTATATGTCACAGATTCCACACTGTTTCATCAGATGACCAGAATACTTAAATGACCTGGCCATTACCACCATCCTTATGATGTCTGTTTCTCAAGAATCATCTTTGCATCCTCACCTGAGCCTGGATTCTTCTGTCTCTGTAACAGACATCTGCAAACCTGGTTGAATAGTTTCCCTTCTTTATTGTCCATTATCAATTCCAGATCATTTATAAGCTGTTCTGCAGCAGAGCTTTGATAACTTCAGCAGAGCTCTGTATTACTCAGGCTAGGAAGTAACTGGGTGTTTCTATCAGCTACTCATGAGAACCCACAGAAATTCAAGTCCTATTTTTTGTTTCTTATACATCATCATCAATCCATGACCAATCTTGCCCTAAACAATAAAAAACCAAAAATATTTGAAAACGTGACGACTGAAGAACAAAAAATTATATGTAAACTTCCTTTAAAAGAAAATCCAGTGTTGCTTTCACTTTTTTTTTCTCCCCACAACATATAATTTCACACATATTTTATGGGTTTTTCTTCTTTATGAAAAAAAAAAAAAAAAAAAAAAAAGGAGAACCTTCCCTGCCCTTCACGTTTTAGAGGTTTTCCATAACAGCAAGATATTGCCAAATAAAAATGGCAACATTTTCTGACCACAAGGATATTGACCTGCTGCAGTAAGTCCAGAGGAAGCCACCAAAATTATTAGAAGGATGGAGCAACCCTCCCATGTGGAAACGCAGAGAGCAATGGGTTTGTTCAGCCTAGAAGAGAAGGCTTTGGGGTCACCAAATTGCAGTGTTTCAGAACCTGAAGGGAGCCTATAACGAAATTGGAAAATGATTTTTTACAAGAGCATGGAGTGAGAGGACAAGAGGGACTGGACTCAAACTGAAAGACAGTAGGTTTAGCTTGAATATTATGAAGAAATTCTTTCCTAAGGGTGGTGAGGAACTGGCACAGGTTGCCCAGAGAAGTTTTAGACATCTCTGGAAGTGCTCAAGGCCAGGCTGGATGGGGCTTTGACCAGTCTGGTCTAGCAGAAGGGAGGGGTGGAACTTGATGACCTTAAGGTCCCTTCCAACCTAAACACATCTATGATTTTATGCTTCTATGTTTCTCTGAAACTAAATCCTTCCTCTTTGAACTGAAACATTGCTGAATTCACAGAAAGAACTTTTCCTGTTCAGATATAATTTAGGTGGCAATCTGCCCTTGGTACCTTTGCACCTGAAAATTCAAGACATTTGATATTTACAGAAGAAGATATGGATTTGTGCTTGAAGACAAATCCTCACTTGCCTATACATAGGCATCCCGGACTTCCCCTTCCTTTCCTCTTAGATGAAACTTGATGAGGGAGGCAGAGCTGGACAACCACACTCACTTTAGCATTGACCCAGCAATCCCCTTGAGTCCCACAGGCCAGATCCCTACAGCTACTTCAAGAAAAGGATGTCTGATTCATTCAGTAGAGCATAAATCTTGCTTTTTACTTGCTATCCCTTCACTTTAACCAGCTCACTACTAACAGGCAACCTCTTTGAGAACAGCTTGCTTGGGGCATGATTGTGATCTTACTGAGATGTACCTCTGTCTTGCAGAGGGAGGAGTCTATTGATTTCAACATTATAAGACATCTTGGAAGGTCTTGCTGGACATTCACTTTCATAACACTTCCTTGAATTAGGGTTTTACAGTTTCACCAGAAGACTGAGATTTCAGACTTCATTTTTCAGAAAAAAGTACTAAACATCATAATGAGATGGGTTTCATGTACCATCAAACTCATAGCAGCACTGAATTAAGGGAGGGGGAAGCAATAATTAAGTGAATTATTTGACAATTAAGACAATAATTAAGAGAAGCACCTTCCAACTACCTCCTTTGAAGGAACTGCTCGCTCACCCTCCGCAGATATAAGAAGTGGAGTCAAAGGTTGGACTCGATGATCTTGGATGTCTTTTTCAACCTCAATTCTTCAATTCTGTGAAAACCAAAAAGAAAAGAACAAACTTAAATCAGATCTGGCACAAGAAAAATCTCTGTGCTTATATCAGTTCTTGACAACTATCCATCTGTACAGAGTTACACTGTGTTATCCCTGTTTCAAATATCTGAAAGATCTTAAGTGATCTTAAAAGACACATCTTTAATTAAAAATTTCAAGTCCCTGCTGAGTTGCACTTAATGCATCTCACCTGCCTACAAATACTCTTCTCTGCTCACCTTTTTTTTTAGTCAGATGCTCCCTTGTATGATTATTAGAGCTAAGAGGAAAATTTTCAACATTTGTTGACATTATTGTCAGAAAAGACTGATTTATTGAAACAAAAACTTTTCCCAGAAACTCATGTTTAGTGGATCTTAGCTATTTCAGGAAAGAATCACAGCTGCCCCACAAAATTCAATATTTCAATAATGATAGGAGTCTGAGGTTCAAATGCCTGGTCTGCTTATTTCCAACAGCAGACTGATTTTCCCATATCACAGGAGGGCTTCAGACACTGTATTAGTCCTTCTAGGTGATTGTACTTTTTGAACTGAAAATATTAATTAGCTAGAATGCTTGGTTGCTTCCTATCCAGTTTTTGTCATGAGTGACTCTCAGAACAGAACTTCTAAACCTTTTACATTTGGCAGTCAGTTGTTCTGATATGACATGCTGAAAAAAGGAACAAAACAATAAGGGACATTATGGGTTAGGTCCTGATCTCAGGCCCCATCTTTAACAGCACCAGGAAAATCAATCTAATTTCTCCAAATTTGCACAAATGTAATTGACAAGACAACACAGCCTTTTATCTCTCCACGTATCATTACTCAGAACTCCCCTAGTGCTTGAGCCACCACATTGCTACTCAGGCTGGATCATCAGGGTGAAATGAATTTCCTCACGGTTTATTATATGATCCCTGCTGAAATACATTTCACTGACAAGGGCATGGAGCTCCTTTTCAGAGACACAGATCTCACAGTGCTGCTGTGGCCTCCACACTTTCATCAGTCTAAATTATTTGATACTATTGAATTAGTCTAATCAAAAGGCTCAGCAGTTCTTGTAAGTCTGCTCAAGAAAGAGGAAAGGAAAAAATCAGTGCTTTGTTTACTTCCAGTGTTGCTCTCGACGCATGAAGACACACCAAAATAACTGCTGTTTATTTTACAAGATGGAAAAAATATTGAACGCCCTCTGGTTATAGAAGCCATTTTCTTTTGGGATTACAAGTGCAGAGATGAATTAGGTACACTTAGGATCAATATCTGTTTCTCTTCTCGGCTCAAGATGGGATTTGTCAAAATTCGAGAGCAGCTTCTATTGAGTGTCAGCTACAAATCCTTCCAGTACTGAGTCATATACTCATTGAAAGTTGAAATATAAATGGCAAAGGGCTTTTTCAGCTACAATGTCCGAGGTCAGAATGGTAGATCACCTTTCTTCCTTCTTTTTAATGAGCTTTGGTTTGATGAAGTGACCTTGCAGGTCTGGAATCTAAGGACGTAACGGGTCTTTACAAGCTCTGGCTGTGTTGGGTTCCATGTTGCATGGCTCCAGGAAGCAAAAAAGCACAACACAGAATAATTGAGCATTGATAAGTGAAAGATATGGCTCATGCTAGGAAGATTTTATCTTTTGATAAGATATTTTTTTTTTATTCTATCAATTGAATCTTAAATGTGGTCAGCATACTCCTGGAGAAGCTGGCAGCCCATGGCTTGGACAGGAGCACTTTTTGCTGGGTTAGGAACTGGCTGGATGGCCGGGCCCCCAGAGTGGTGGTGAGCGGTGCTGCATCCAGCTGGCGGCCAGTCACAAGTGGTGTCCCTCAGGGCTCTGTACTGGGACCAGTTCTATTTAATATTTTTATAGATGACATGGATGAGGGCATCGAGTCCTTCATTAGTAAATTTGTAGACAAGACTAAGCTGGGAGCTTGTGTTGATCTATTGGAAAGAAGGAGGGCTCTGCAGAGAGACTTAGATCAGTTGGATGGATGGGCAGAGTCCAACAGCATGAAGTTTAATAAGTCTAAGTGTCGAGTTCTACATTTGGCCGCAAAAATCCCCTGCAATGTTACAAGCTGGGGACAGTGTGGCTGGACAGCATTCAGGCAGAAAGGGACCTGGGGATGCTGGTCGACAGCTGGTTGAGTATGAGCCAGCAGTGTGCCTTGGTGGCCAAGAAGGCCAATGGCATCCTGGTCTGCGTTAGGAATTGTGGGACCAGCAGGAGCAGGGACGTCATTCTTCCCCTTTACTCGGCGCTGGTGAGACCACATCTTGAGTGCTGTGTCCAGTTCTGGGCCCCTCAGTTTAGGAAGGACATTGAGATGCTTGAGCGCGTCCAGAGGAGAGCAACAAGGTTGGTGAGGTGCTTGGAACACAAGCCCCTTGTGTGAGGAACGTTTGAAGGAGCTGGGGTTGTTTAGCTTGGAGAAGAGGAGGCTTAGAGGTGACCTCATTGCTCTCTACAACTTCCTGAAGGGAGGCTGCAGACAGGTGGGGGTTGGTCTCTTCCACTGGGCAGCAGCTGACAGAACAAGAGGACACAGTCTCAAGCCACATCAGGGAAGGTAGAGGTTGGATATTAGGAAGAAATTTTTCACCGAAAGAATAATAAAGTACTGGAATTGTCTTCCCAGGGAGGTGGTAGAATCACCATCTCTGGATGTGTTTAAAAAAAGACTGGACATGGCACTTGGTGCTATAGTCCAGTTGAGGTGTTAAGGCATAGGTTGGACTTGATGATCTTAGAGGTCTCTTCCAGCCTCATTATTCTGTGATTCTGTGATTCTGTAAATGCAAGGGGGAGAAATCGCCATGGCTACCAGGTTTCAGCATTGTCAACAAGTGTTAATCTGCTGTGTGCCATTCCTTGACTTTGCATATGAAAAATATTTCATGTCAGTGGGAAAGGAATACCCTCACTTTTAGAAGAAATGGGATCCTAAGGCACAGCCCAGAAATCCAAGGACCTCAAAAGTAGATCGTGCTCCATCACCTATTTGGAAACTGAAACTGAAAAAGAACTGAAGACAGAACCAGTTTGAAGAATCAAAAAGGTTCTTCCTTCAAGATTGGATTTTGCTTTTTGGAAAAATATATATTTTCTGGAGGAACTAAACACTCCTAGGTTCCAGTTGAACAGCAATTTGATCTTGCCATTTGCATTCATGACCAAGAATAGCAAAACCCATGGAAATATAATATAGACACAAGGTAAAAAAAAAAAAAAAAAAAAAAAAAAAAAAAAAAAAAAAAAAAAAAAAAAGTATATATATATAAAATATATAAAATATAAAATAATATAAAAATAAAATATAAAATACAAAATAATATAAAATATATAAAATATAAAATAAAAATTACTCAATTCCTTAGGAGTTTGAAAAGTTTCTACATTTTTTTGCTTTCTTGGGACATATGTTATAAGAACGCCTTTTGGCTTGAAATATCTTATATAAGGGTGATCAGCTACTGTATGAAGGGTGAATGTGCTAAATAATAGGTAATTTTATAGACAGACTGTTTTTTAAGGGCCTATGTGACCATCAAATTTTGTATCCTGGTGTTCTGTGTAACACTATAAAATTCATCCCATTCTGTCTGCAGATGAAGAGACAGAAAGATATTTCCCTGTAGGATCACTTTGCATGACTGAATCCAATGCTGAATCATCTTTTCCATTTAGGAAGACAGGATTCATACCTGGGCTCTCTGTGGGTCATAAGTCGCTCTCCTTTCAGAGGAGCCTGAATTTTCAGCAAATGTACTACATTGGTGCACCTCTAATTGGCATAAACATTGAGTCTGTGTCTTATGTATGCATTATTACCTTAAAGAAATTAGCTAGGGAATTTGGACTGAAGGAGCTGATTCTCTTTGTTAAGTGGAAAAAGTACTGTATAATTAATATTGAAGCCAGTAACAAAGCACAACTAGGCTTCTCATCCTTGAAACTTCACTGACTGGAAAAATTAGCCTACTCTCCCTCTCTCTCTCACTCACTCTCCCTCTCTTTTCCTCCGTCTTTTTTTTTTTTTTTTTTTTTTTAATTATAACTTGCTGAAGCGCTCCATAATACCCTTTAATCTCCTTTAATAACTACCCTATCCTAGATTTTTCTAAGCATCCTTTTGCACAGCATCCACAAATCCAAGAATGAATTGCTGTTAAGATTGACTGAGTGACTGATCTCTGAGCTCTGCCAATTTGCTGATCCATGGCTTGCTGTTGTGGTTCCTCGGGTTCATTGTGGAACACACTGAAGGGTGGGAGGGGAATGGGGAAAGGCATTTATTCTCTCCTGTAGAGCCACCACCTGCACTCAGCTCATCTGACTCAGCCTCTTGACTTGACAATAGCACTTTAAGGAGTCCACTGAAGTGAAAGGCAGGTTGACCTTGCAATGTCCAGAGATAGCAGAGTAATTTTTGCATCTCCATAAAGGTGTAGAGTAAGATAATGGAGGCAGAATGATAAAAATAACTGAGTTTATGGCCCTGGAGTTCTATGACTACAATATGTCTCCCTACTTTTCAAGAGGGAAAGAAAGAAAGAAACAAAAAAGAAAAGGAAATTAAAAAAAAAAAGAGTGAAGAAAGAAAAAAGGAGAGAGAGGAGAGGAGAGGAGAGGAGAGGAGAGGAGAGGAGAGGAGAGGAGAGGAGAGGAGAGGAGAGGAGAGGAGAGGAGAGGAGAGGAGAGGAGAGGAGAGGAGAGGAGAGGAGAGGAGAGGAGAGGAGAGGAGAGGAGAGGAGAGGAGAGGAGAGGAGAGGAGAGGAGAGGAGAGGAGAGGAGAGGAGAGGAGAGGAGAGGAGAGGAGAGGAGAGAGAGAGGAGAGGAGAGGAGAGGAGAGGAGAGGAGAGGAGAGGAGAGGAGAGGAGAGGAGAGGAGAGGAGAGGAAGTTCAGAAGGAAGGAAGAGAGCAAGAAAAAAAGAGAGAGAGAGAGAGAGAGAGAGAAAGAGAAGGAGAAGAGAGAGAAAGAGAGAGAAGAAAGAAAGAAAGAAAGAAAGAAAGAAAGAAAGAAAAGAAAGAAAGAAAGAAAGAAAGAAAGAAAGAAAGAAAGAAAGAAAGAAAGAAAGAAAGAAAGAAAGAAAGAAAGAAAGAAAGAAAGAAAGAAAGAAAGAAAGAAAGAAAGAAAGAAAGAAAGAAAGAAAGAAAGAAAAAGAAAGAAAGAAAGAAAAGAAAGAAAGAAAGAAAGAAAGAAAGAAAGAAAGAAAGAAAGAAAGAAAGAAAGAAAGAAAGAAAGAAAGAAAGAAAGAAAAGAAAGAAAGAAAGAAAGAAAGAAAGAAAGAAAGAAAGAAAGAAAGAAAGAAAGAAAGAAAGAAAGAAAGAAAGAAAGAAAGAAAGAAAGAAAGAAAGAAAGAAAGAAAGAAAGAAAGAAAGAAAGGAATTTTTTCACCTTTCCTGAATTTCATGTTTTCTGACTACTCATGTTAGTTAAGGTGCTTCTGCACAAGCAAAAAATAAAATGTACATTACTCATTTTAATACATTTTGACTCTACATTTTGTTCATCAAAATGAGTCAATATATATTTTTGGTCATATTTTATTATTTCCTTATGTCGTACATTTATCGTATCATTTCCTTTGGTATTTTGCATAACTAACATTTCCTTGTAAGGACCTCACTAAGTTTTCCTCCATAAGTTTTTGGTTACTCTGTTACTAGGTATAATCGTCTTATGAAATCAGCTGAAACAGAACCCTAAGAAAAAACAATCCATATACAAAATTCTGTCCATAACTGTACTATAATTCTAAGTTGCCACGAATCCTGTAATCTGCAACATTTTTTGATCTAATTCAATACTGGGTTCTGCCTGGAAAATGCAGTAGTAAAATGGTAGCATATTGAATGCAAGTAGTTAATACCTGCCATAAAGTTTGATTTGCAAAAATGTGTGACAGGTGGCTCAAGACAGTAGAAAAGCAGGCATGTTAAAATCATGATATATAGCCAGAAATTATTATATATGCAGATGGTCCAAATAGGTGGACTTTCTTCAATTTCCTGCTTATGATCTCTGATAAAAAGAGCTTTGTTTAAAACATTGAGTGAATAACAGGAGAATATAGATATAAGAGAGGATATCTGAGCTAACAAATCCTGTTCACTGATACCAAATGTAATTACACTTTATAATACAATCTGTACATTTATTATGTCTCACTTTGAAATTGGTCCATTTTTCAAAATAATTTCTTCTGTTATTATACTATTCAAGAATATTTCTTTTCTTGTTGTTAGAGTATTTTATAGGCAGATCCACTGTGGTCAGTGGATCAATTTTTATTTTTTTTAAATTATTTTTCTAAGCAAAGGTAATAGAAGTTTTGTTTATCTAGGAGTTTCAAATTTTGTTCTAGCCATATCACTCAGTTCACATTTACCTACAAAAAGGTAGGTAAATATATAAAATATACAGAGACAGTAAACAAACAAACAAAAAAATGAAAACCCCACCCAAAACTCTGTTCCCATATTGTCTAAAAAAATTACAAAGTCGTGGTAGAACATGAGGTTTATAAATCACTACTCTGGTCATGTGTCCCTTCATTCTCTGCCAGATTGCTTGTCTGGTTAAGTCAAGTGATATTTGGCACTGAAATATTTAGCATCTGTACTTTCAATTATATATTATGAAGCTAAGTTAGTTGCCAAACTTTTTTTTTTTTCTGTAGTCCATAAACTATTAGAAGTATGTCCAAAATTTATATCCAGATTTGTAGGTGCTAGGTGGAAAGTAAACCACATGAGAATGTGAACAGCTCTTCAGTAAACAGACAGTTAGTGCGCTTGGTAACCAGAACCAAAAAGAAGAAAACAAAAATGAAGAAATCTCAAGTATTTGACCAGTCCCAACACAGACTCAGAAATAAATTAGTCAGTGTAGATCTGGCTTGGAATAAATATTTCTTGAGCTGTGTCCAGATTATTAAAACAGGGAGTTTAAGCCAGTCACAGAACTGACAAAGAATTATGATGCCTATTTAGAGATATTTAAAAGAGGTGTCAAATTAGGAGGTTCTAAATTAGGAACTTCATCAGGTTAAGTTTTCTCTGGGGTCAGTGGAAGAGAGAAAGCGGCTCCACAGACTCACTAAGCTCATGTGAAATTTGAGACACCTGCAGCCAGCCGGTATTTTTTTCCAGTTTGATCAGAACAGGAAACAGTGGCAACTATTCTTTTTATTTGACCATCTAAAATAAGGTAAGCAAAGCATCCAGATGGGGCTTTTCATTTAACTTTTGTGGTTTTTTTAGGAAATATTCTTTTTTAAGAAGGTTAAAATATAGGTATGTGCAAATATTTGAGGGTAAAAACCTCCTCAGTATAGGATCTTATAAATAAATAAAGAGATCCTTACTGTTTCAATAAGAACAGATCTCCAGCAAAACTGAAATTTAGGAAAAAAGTCCACATGTAGCTGAAACCTTGTACTAAAAGAATAGAAGAATAAGAATTATTTCAATTTTACATTAGAGAAATTTGTTTCTTTTTCAGAGGTTTTTTTTTGGTTTTTTTTTTGTTTTGTTTTGTTTTGTGGTTTTTTTTTTTTTTTTTTTTTTTGTTTTTTTTTTTTTGTTTTTTTGTTTTTTTTTCCTGAGGGAAAAAATGTTTCAGGACCTTGAAAAAATTCAGAGTTTTGGAAAGGGCCAGATCAAATCAAAAAGAATTTCCAAAAATAGTCAGAAAACTCAAGGAACCAGGCAAAGAGGTATGAGGTTTTCAGATTAAGAGAGAAATTAAATCACCCAGAGCAAATAGCTTAAATAAAATCTTGAGGGTTAATTAAAGAAGGGTGTAACACAATTAACAGGCTTAAAATATATATGCCACAACTTCATAAGTTTTGTGAAGTAACTGATTATGGAAAATTAGTGACAAAGAAAACTGATTGGATTCAAAACTTATGCTTTTCCTTGAATATTACTCAAAAATGGCCAACTTGTTATGGAAAAAAAAAAAATCTTACCTCATTTATGTATACTTGATAATTGCATTTCAAGGAAGGTTTCAGAACATCTACCTATGTGAACCACAGGGAGAACAGAGGTTCACTGTCAAAGGGACAAAATTTTAACACAAAAAAATGAAAAAAAAAATTCTTAGCATGAAAAAAAGAATGTGTTTTGTCTGCTTGTTTTAATTTTTAGCATCTTAATAAAAATGTCTAGTATCTTAAAATATATATGAGTTGCTAGTACGAAATTATCTTATTGAACAGGAGGAAAAAGCTGGTTTGTCTTTTAACATGCTTTCTGATGATAGCCCACAGACATTTTGTAACCCATTTCTCAATTCTGAGAGATTTTCCCATCTTGAAAAGCAGTCACCTTATTTTACATTATTATGACTAAAACCAAGCAGGTCATATACTGCCTGTAGTTCTGCTAATCTATATTGTTGGCTTCAGATAGTTTTAATATTTTCTAATATTGAAAAGCTGAATATTGCTAAGAGTAAGGGGCTTAGAAAAAAAGACTAAATCAATAATAAAGCTGTGGGGTTTTTTTACATATTGTTAATTCTAGGACAATCAATAAAATTTGAGAAGCAGACAAATTATATGAATAAAAATAAATTAATTCAGATTTTTACATAAGTGACAGGCATGGGATCCACTGACTTGCATACTACACTAAAAGAAAAGAGACAGATTTATTTCCTTACTTTTATTGTTGTGTGTTAATGGACAAGCTGCTTCACTGGCTCAGTTCTCTCTCTGGTTGATTATATTCAGACTGGCATTCTTCAAGGACATGCATCAATTCTGTATCTGCACAATACCACCCTGAAACCAGTCATGGGCTTTTAGAAGTGACTGAAATATAGATAGTAAGGAAAAAAGGAGACTTACATCTCAGCTGTAGTGGATTGGGTTTAGTGTTCTGCAATGCTTGGTTGCTTTATTATTAATTAACAAACAGCAGCACTATGTTCTTTCTTTCTTTTCCCCTCCTTAATATGAGTTGCAGCATGAAGGCAGCTCCTACCAAAACCACTTTTTAATTTCATGGTATAAATTGGGGTTTTTACGCTAGTTAGCAAAAAATAAACAAAGACTTTCTGAATGATTGAAATGGAATTTCTGAAGGAAAGAGCAACAAATAATTACACTTCTATATCACTAATTATTATTGGTAGCTTGAACAAAATTATGTTTCTGGCCTATAGAATTTCTAATCAGTAAAGTCATAGCATCATAATATGATCTCTTCAAACAGATTTATTTTTCAGATGACTGGTTCCTAATGCCATTTTGGCATTGCATAATTCTGCTGTTGGTTGTATTTGTCTCCTGCCTATAAATATACTGTTTTCTTTTATTACAATTTTTTATTGGTAGAATAGTAATGAATAGAAACTATAGTCGTGGGTTAAGGGTGCAGTGCTCTAAGAAGTATCATAAAGGGAATTTAGAGACTGTCCCTGATGCAGATGTTATAATTTAAACAAATTATATAACACTTAAATATATTACAAGCCCTTGTTTCTAGCCATGTTTACCTATTACACTTCTTCCACATGGTGGAAGATAATCAAAGCAAGAAAGTTGGGCTTGGGGCAATTTTACACTTAACAACAAAGTAAAGCAATTATACCTGGGAGGCCTCTAGTTAGTGATACAAACATGGTTTCATCATGTTTACCTTTAGACAGTCAAGGCCTTTATTTTAAAAGACTGCATACCACAAATCTTTTCTAAATGTGAGTGATTCAACATTAAAGCTGCATGTAATATTCTCATTTATGTCTGCCACTTAGATGTAAAGACAGAAAAATATCAGGGATTAATATCAAAATCATCCTTCATGTTAAAGATTAATGGGATTTATAAGGGTCAGTCAAAAAGTTAAAAGTTGTTTCTGTCCCTTAATACTGTAGTTCAGCCCATTTAGTTGTAACTAAAATCTCAAAGTTTCCCACCTGGAAATTCAAAGATTTTCCTCTGTTCTACTGAAACAGAAAGTTATATCTTAAGTATGGACCTCATTAAGTTATGAATGGGGAGATGAGTATAACCAAAAACCACTGAGACAAATAAACAGGGAAATGAGATGGCTAGATAATAAATTTTGAGATGGTGAATGATGATAAGAAAATGGGAAGACTAGCTAATAAATTTTGAGATTATGAAAGACATTGTGTCTTGGAATGACAAATATTTTGAATGCAAGACTTGTGTACTTCGACATTTATTGAAATTACAAGGACTTTTTAATTTTTTTTTTGCCTACATTTAGAACTGTTTAAGAAATGGATATCCAACACCACAATAATATTAGTGATGAGTGACAGATAGGTGTCAAGACATGGGCATGCTAGCAGGTTTTGTCCTTTTAATCACATCTGATGAGCCTCTGGTTCACCTCACTGAAATCTGCTACAAAGGCAAAAAAGTTAACACAGATTGAAAGACTCAGGCTTATGATAAAAAAAATATTCACCAAAAGCTGTCAGCTAAAGGCCTTGTGTGAAATTTCCTCAAAATTTTGGAGACTGGGAGACTTTAAAGTAAGTTTTGTACAAGCTGGCAGAGTGAATGCATTTGGTCACTCACAGAGAGTGAGTGTGCATTTGGACACTCACTGGCCAAGCTGAAGTGTTTCAATCCAATCCTCTGATCTCCCTGTTTCTATGGCCTGAGGCTGTGTGGGGTGAATGATTGGAGGAGTGGAGAAGAAGAAAGCTGGAATGCATGGGGCACAAACAAACTCTTTTAGTAAGAGGTGCTAGTAAGGAGATGGAAATGGGTGCACTGCTATGCTCAGCATGAAGGAATACCACAAAGGGCTTCATGTCTCAAAACCTGTGGCACAGAGCTCTAGCCAGGTGGAAAAGCCAGCACTTGCAGCAGTGTGGTGGATGCTATAAATACAGATTGCAAACTCAGAAACCTTTCTGAAGAGCCTCATCAGAAAGGGAAGCAAATGCTGCCAGCCATTCCCATACAAATGATTGTACCTGGCTGGGCTACAGTATACTAAACAACTGCAGAAAGCAACAAATCACCAGTCTGTTTGTGACAGGTCATCCCAGCTAAATCAAGTTGTCATTTATTTTTGACTTGCTCTTGCCCCAGGATCAGTAACTGTTTCTTTCAGGTTGAGACTGGAGCAATTTGAAAGTGCAAAAGCCTATTAGAAAAAATGGCATGAAGGGTTAGTTATAGCAGTGGCGGTTGCACTTTGTCATCTGTAGTTAACCCTTTTGCCCCAGGGCTTCAGAGACTTTCTGTATGGTTCACAGGTCATTCAGAAGCTTTGCTGCAAGTAAGCACTTAAAGGTGAAACCTGGGAGCAAAGCTGTCATAAAGGCATGGGGGGAGGTGGCTGTGTGTGTGGCAGAGGGGAGTTGTTAATCCAGATAATATTTTAAATGGAAACGAGCTCCCTGATGGGGGGAGGGAAGTAAATGTGCCTCTTGTGTTTGGTAGCAAAAAATACCAATCACTTAGGGAAAGCAGACACTTTCAAGCAGTGTTTCAGTTGTTTCAGTTGGAATTTCAAGTTGGACACCTCTGCTGAATCCTGAGCTCAGCTGTATCAGCGTCTATGACCAAAAAATATAAAGCAATGCAGAAATTATTTGCATGAAGTTCTCCCCATTTATTCGCAAACAAGAGTATGAAGGAGGAATAGAAATGGGTTGTTCTGTGGAGAAACCGAACACCTCTTCTGTGGAGAGAATGTTTAGATTAGATATTACGAAAATTCTTTACTGTGAGGGTGGTGAAGCACTGGCACAGGTTGCCCAGAGAGCTGTAGATGCCCCATTCCTGGAAGGAATTGTCCCATGCCAGTTTGGATGGGGCTCTCAACAACTTGGTCTAGTGTAGGGTGTCTGTTCCCATGGCAGAAGGTTTGGAACTAGATGATCTTCAAGGTCCCTTCCAACCCAAAAGGTTCTGGCATTCTGTGATCCTATGGTCCAGCCTCATATCCAGAAAATAATTTTCTTGACCTTTGTGTATAGAACCAAGTATTTAAGGGAGAGGTTACTGACTGAAACTGTGGCTGTTTTGATTTAAACTTGGCTATCTGCAGAAGACACTGTTTATCCACTGTTTCCTGTTTGCTTACTGCATTTTATGTGGTTCACTTTACAGATTTGGCTTATACCAATGGCAATGGTAGGAGAAATATTTCCGTCATTTTCTCATTACTACACTAAAAGATGCTCAGTCTGCCATGGAAGTGGTTGAAAAAGCAGGCTTTAGAAAGGAATGGGGTGCTTTCTATATGTGACTTTTTAGCCACTGGGTTGGCATAGATACATAGAGCTGTAATACCAGCACCCCCTCAAAAAAAAAAAAAAAAAAAAAAAAGAGACTTTTGTGCATTTGCTTAGTCTTGTCAAGATGTGTGTATTTGAGATGCCAAATAAGACTGAAAAATCACTTCCAACTAACACACTAATTGTTTATTACGATATTTCTGCAAAAACATTTGTCAGAAGGGCTTACCTTCACAGTGCTAATACTCTATTCTCTGCTCAGGGATGCAGCCATTCCAAGAGGCTGGATGGCACTAATCACTAAGAGCATCAGAATAATTACAAATTTGCTCATCATCAGTGTTGTGGGTTTTTCTGCCTTTTCCTTTTTCCTCACGCTTCTTTGCTACATATAAACATGGACAGTTCTGCCCCTTGCTCTGCCAGTCTCAGATATTGGTAATGTCTTGAATATCCTAATCTGACTAAAGCATTTCCCTTTTTCCCTTCTATTTCCAAGAGATCATGAATACCTTACTGAAGCAGTCCAAGTGTCTAAACAGTTCTTCTTATGGTCTCTGTTCAAATTTGCTACAGCTTTTCTCTCTCATACCTTTTTGCATGCTCTTCTTAAATTCCTTAGGCATCCTAAATTTACGTTCTAAATAAAACAAGGCTGACAGATTTGAACTCATTTCTGATATTGCAGATAGAAAAGAACCTCTGACAATTCAGAACAAAGATATTTTTTGCTGGAAGCTTGGTAATGGTGTGAGCTCAACCTTAGTCTCTGCTGAATTGTTAAAATGTGAAAGGCAACTTACCTAAATGGGCAGTGAATGAGGGGAGCTGGACGTACCGTGCAAGCAAAGTGAAAACTATCAATCACCATCTATTACTTCACTCTTGGTATTTGAGCAGTGTTTCAGATGTTCTGGAGAGATTAGCTCAGAGTAAGTAAATGCCAAAATGGAAACTGTCTACACATATCCATCCAGTGTGTCAGCCAAGCTAATCACAGTGTGCTTTATAGACTGACCACTTCGGTCCCAGCTCTATCAGGGATCTCAGACATAAATTTAGCAAGGTAGATGAATCTGACTTGTCTCAGTAGAAAGTTCCATATCCTTCAAGCAAGTCATCATGCAGATAAGGAATGAAGATATCTGACTTGGAGATTTGACCTTCTAAATAGGCAAAGTAAATTAGAAGCTACAAAGATTTCCTACAATCATTCCCTGGATTATGTCTTGATTTCTGATACTACATGGATCACAGTTTAAGAAGAACTGAGCTAGCTTAACATGAAAGCTGTCATCTAAAGCAAAACACAAGCTATGAGCCCACTCTCTGAATTTCACGCATGATTAGAGGGGATATCCTCAGGCCTCAAAGTAAATTCCCAGTCATTTTACGCAATCCTTTTAGTAAACAGTTCCTCATTCTTCATATTAATTTGTAGCTTTGAAGAATATTTTACTTGAGAAAATGGGACCTCTCTTCTGGATAGATCAGTGCAAATTCCAGTTCAACACAACAGGTTCTCTCTCCACCCAGTTCCAAAGAACTGAAATGATACGTGATTGCTCTGAGCTCTTTCAAAGCAATGGTCCTTTGGATCTCTCCAAATGGAGGAGTGGTCATCGACTGTAATAATCTAAACATAACACAGAGGCAACATGAAAACTATGAGCTTTCCTTATCCTGAATATGGTACAACAGGCAGAGGGGGTCAAAAAATGTTAAAGGCAAATGTCACTTCCTAGGGTGTGTTTTCTCATGCTGAAGAAAAATCACTACAAGTAACCACAGTGACAAACCTTAGGAGGGAAAATGTCAGTTACTAAGCAATATTCCCAGGAGTACAGGAGAAACCTTCCTTGCTCAGGTGAGATTCACTTCTCATTCTGAAATAGAAAAGAAAACAGCAGCAGTAGAAGAGAGACCATCAACTGAAGCAGATACTACAAAAATAGTCCTGGAAGCAGAGAGCAAGGGCAATGGTTGTGTAACCTGAGACCTTAAAGGAAACCAAGGATAGATGAGTTGTAACATTACAACAGAAAGTGGTAAAGAGCAGCATCCTTACTAGCAGAAGAAAAACACAATTTTACAGGCGTAAGAGAAGCTGAAGTAAGATGGATTTAGCTGCAAGTACCCAAAAGAAAGGAAAAAAAAATCATTGAATGCAGCAAGATACAGATTAAAAAGAGGCATATTTTCTTTCTCAGAAAGATGTTTTGAGGTGTAGAAGATGCGGGAACTGTTCCAGAAGAAGAAGAGAAGCAAAAAACATCAGGCAGTGAAAAAGCGGGACCACACTTACACAGGCAACTACTTCAGGGAATTAATTGATCATGTTCTTCTTTTTCTCCAAATAATCATAACAATCACAGTCATGATGTGAAGCATGAGTCCATAATTACTATCTAGCAACTCATATAAGAAACATGTGACAGGTAGGAGAACCCCCAAGTTGCATTTTAGCAACACGTGCACTTAGATCTTCTAGCCTTTATCAAACTGCATTTACAAACAACTCTGACATTCATTCCTTTAAAAGACAGGGAGGTTAAAGCATGAGAAACAGAAATAAAACTGACTCAAAGTTGGAAGTTTAAAAGTGAAGACAAGGAAAAAAAGACAGTTTATCTAACTCCAAAATGACAGAATTTATATACTCCTCATAAGAGAATCAGCAAAGTGTACAGTACGAAGATGAAAAAGTGTGGTCTTTAAAATATGGCTATCCCTCTTTCCCTCTTCCAAATATGCATGATTTGTATCCATGCTGCATTTGTAACTGTGAACACAAACAGGCACAGACTCATATGTGGTTTCTTTGGTAAACACAGACAATAGGCATACAGGATGTGAGAATGGTTCTAGGTGAGATCAAGACAGAATTTATTTATTATTTAATCAGTGACAGCTATGAATACATGAAAAGGTAATCTTATCCCAGATAACAAAAACATAATAATAAAAAAAAAAAAAAACAACCAAAACTGATGCTCCACAAATTGACTAAGTGTGACTGCAATTATTTTTTAAGATACATTCTAATATATTAACTTACATCCAGAAAAGAAAACTGTTTAAACCATCTGCCCCAGATTCAGATTTTTTTTTTTTTTAGCTTTTGTTTCTTTGTTTGGGTTTTTTGCTTAGAAATCAGCATATAATGATTTAGCTATTACTTATTTTTCACAGTCTGGAATTTCAGGCTGGTGCTTCAGTGTTTGGAATTCATCCTTTCTTATGGATGACTTTATTCATGACAAACTGATATTTTCAGAAAACAGTGGTTTAAAGTTGACAATTCTCTGAGTCTTTTAACTGACAAATTTCAGCAGTCTATTAATAAATTTAAATAACTTTTTTTATTTACATTTATATCTAAGAATGTCGGAATATTTGTTGTTTAATATGAAGCAACTCTAGAAAAATACTTTGTGACCATATATCCAAATTTAAGCAATGCAAATGGCTAAACAAGATTGTTTTCAAACTGATAGAAGGCAAGCAAAGG
This sequence comes from Vidua macroura, assembly GCF_024509145.1. Classification (NCBI taxonomy): domain Eukaryota; kingdom Metazoa; phylum Chordata; class Aves; order Passeriformes; family Viduidae; genus Vidua; species Vidua macroura. Next base: position 6,422,830 of record NC_071611.1, read on the forward strand.
CCTCTAGTGCAAAATTAGCCATTTAAAATAGCTGGTTTTTTTTTTTTTATTCTGTTCCTCTGAGGTGGAAAAAACTGGTTTTTACAAATCAAAACTTAATATGAAAACATATGATTTTAGCAGGACTCCAGGCTGGCCCAGGACTGGATCTGCAAGAGTGAGTGACAGCTTCCCACATACATGATTCAGTGCATCACCTTTCTGGAGCTGATAAAATCCATCTCAAATCCCTGCTCTCTCATGTCACAGAATCCTAGAATAAGCTTGGTCGGAAGGGACCCACAAGGGACATCAAATCCAGCTTCTGGCCCTGCAAAGGACACACCCTGTGCCTATGAGCATTGTCCAAATGCTTCTTGAACTCTGCTAGGCTTGGTCCTGTGACCACTGCACTGGGGGAGTTGTTCCAGTGCCCAACCACCCTCTGGATGAAGAACCTTTTCCTGATATCCAACTTAAACCTCCCCTAACACAATTTTAGTCCATTCTCTTGGGTCCTGTCATGGGTCTCTCCCAAGAGAGATCAGTGCCTGCCTGTCCTCTGCCTCTCACAAGGATGTTGTAACTGCAGTGAGGTTTCCCCTCACTCTCCTCTTTTCCAGGCTGAACAGACCAAGTTCCCTCAGAGCTACTCAAGGCTCTTCACCGTCTTCTTTTCCTCCTTTGAAAGCTTTCTAATAGTTTAACATATTTCTTATATTGCAGTGAGCAAAAAAACCCACAATATTCAAGGTGATGTTGAACCAGTGTAAAGAATCTAGCTCCCTATTCCCCAAGGCAGACACTCTATACAATAGAGTCTCTTTGCCACAGTAACTTAAAATATATATTCAGAAGTCTTGCATGATCAGAGCTAGAGCTAGGACTTGAATATGTTTCTTTCAGGCAGTGAGTTTTATAACCTACTGCCAAACTATGTTGTGTAAGAGGTAGGCATCCAGTGTGTGCTAGTCCCCTTGGCTCGCTCTGGCATCACCTGCAGCACAAGTGAGAACCTCTAAGGGTTCAACACTGCCACTCAAAAAAGCTGACTGAAAGTGCTAGCCTACTTGAGAAAAGATGCCCCATTTAGCTAATGGTAGCTGAGATTGGTTTTATCCTTGGTTTTCTATACTCTGAAGAAAGTGACACCAAATCCTTGCTGGGGGTTCAGAATGCTGTGGGTTTTTCTTCTCCATCTTCCTCTTGTCATGTATCACCTTGTTTTCCAGCAGCAGTGAATGCACAGAACGGCTCAGCATAACCGAAAGTGCAACTTAGTCCCTATTGCTCTTCAGCACCCATCATATTGCTTCATGAGATGTAAATATGTGACCTTATTTTGAAAGGAAAATCCTTCCTAGCTGCTTTTCAGCTCCATCACTTATGCATTATAGACTTTCTACTCAATTGCAGCATAATCTCATAGGAATTTATTATGCATCCTGTATATAAAACAGTATGTACCCTCTACAGAGAACATCAAAAGGTAGTTAATAGAGATGTTAAATTATTATTGGTTGAAAGCAGCTGATGCCCTAGAGTAATCAGATTCTCTCTTTCTCTCTCTCGCTTCATATACTATATATAATATATACAATTAATAGTGCACATATATCAGTCGCCGAATAGATCTCTATAAAGTCTGCTAGAATGTTAGAGGAACTGATGTATTAAACATGTGGAACCAAGCAAAGATGTCACAATAAGGCACATTACAAATACCAGCAAAAGTGTTGATGGATATGGCAAAGGAGAAACTGCAATCCCAAGGAAAAAAAAAATCTTTTTGTTATTTCCTGCTCTCATCATTTATTTGTAGGGGAAGACAGTCAAGGTGCTGCTGACTGGAGTGAATAGCTGCATTTGTATTTATTAATGGTCAGGAGAAAATGCTAAATGCTTACATTGAGCTAATTACTTATTGCCAAAAATCAGGAAAAAGTGTAATTTAGAACTTACTACACAATAATTAGATTAATTGAGATGATATTGAATTAGAATTGCAGTGTCTGGGATAAGGCCCTGAAATAGGAACCAGGAAATTTCTTCAATGCTATGGGTATATTATGAACTGCTGCCTAAGTTTATCCATGCCAGTTGATGATGTCCTATGCAGAGTCAAATCTCTCCTTTCAGAGAGTTGACTCTCTCCGTGTGTTTATTCAAAACACAGTAATATCTCAAACACATCTAGAAACTTAAAATAGTGCTTACATTACTAGTAAGTATCACTGGTAATAATTAGAGCAATTGGTGAGATCTAAATACTAAATACAGATTTATAAGCTCTTTTTTAACAAGGAATTGAAAATTTCAGAATAAAATTAGGTTAATTGAAAACTTAAGATGTAGGACAGTGGAAAAGAAGATAATGGTTCAACTAAATGACGTTAGAGATTTCCAAGCTTAACGACTTATGATTCAACAATAACATATTAAATACACATATTCCACTATATGCTTAAGGTGGAGAAAATCCTGTAACCCACTGAAACTCGGGTATCTTACTCCTCTAGTCATACACTAGTCTATAGCATGATGTACATTTGCCTGGGGTTTTGCACTGCTCCCTTCTAAATTATCTGGGTCTATCTCACACCTGAAGACTCATCCCATGCAAGTCACATTGCTTTCAGGAAGAAACACCCTAGCAAGGTGAAAAATGAAAAAGATTTCCTACCTGTTTCACTCATTAATTCCAGAAGGGAACTCAAAGAGCAAGCTTGGACTCAAGTGATATGTTTGTGTTAACAAGGCCTGCCATGGGATTCTGTAATAAATGACCAGACACTGTGCTCTACACTGAAACTTGAAGTGGAGAAGGTGTGCTTGAAGGCTACCATCTTAGCTGACAAAGTAAGCAGATCTCTGAAAGACCCTCCTAAAAATATTTTTTGCAACTCTGAATGTGATGTGGGCTGTACTGTGAAGACCTGGCAGACCTAGCAATAAGAACATGTTTTGCTTAATATCCAGGGGAGATTCCAAATCTGCAGGAGCTCTGGTAACAGGTCTGAAGGAGGAATAGGGGGTGAAAAACAGGGGAAAATCCTTCCCTGTTTTACCCACATGTTGGGTATGATGATTAATGGACTCTCAGAGGTAAGGGCAGGAGAGTAGCACTGAATACACATCCCACATGATCCTCATTGCACTTGTTTTTATCGTGTCATAAGCTGATATTCCAGCAAAGAAATCTTGATCCATCTTCCTGATCTCAAAAAGGTCATCTCAGGGGCACATATTGCACGTATGGAAGTTTATCCAGGGTTAGTTACCTCACCCACATGAACAGAGCAAACACCAGAGTGACCAGTGGTTCTGTACTTAACACAGCAAATACTTAGACCAAATTTTCTTCTGCTCTGGGCAGATCAGTTGTTATCTCAAACTTTTTTGCCCTACATGGGGTGTCAGTGTGGTTTAGGAATGATGTTTTCCGATTTAATACTCCAACTAAAACATGCTGCCACTCACTCCCTCTCCTCCTCCAACTGGAAGCAGAAAAGGCAAAGGTTGTGGGCGGACATAAGAAGAATTTACTGGAAACAGCAAGGAGATAAGAAAACCAACAGTAACAGGAACAATATTAATAACAAATGATATAAGACAAAGAAGCTGTTTACACAGAAAGGCCATACATAACAATCAGCAAATGCCAATTTTCTCTTCCCTGCCTCAATTCCTCATGAGTGGAGGGAACTCCACTCTCCTGGACCATTCCCATTGCCCCTTCCCTGGCAATGACATGTGGAGGTATTGAATAATACTGGTGTCCTGGCCATGTCCCCTCCTGCCTATTGCAAAAAGTTAACCCTGTCCTGGCAGAAACCAGGATATCAAAGCACAAATTTAATACTAGAGGATGAGCTGACAACACCTCAAAATACACTAAATGCCTGCTCTTTATAACAAAGTCCTGTAACGAAAGTTCGCTTTTGATTTGGACTGAATGTCTCAGGCCAAACAATATTAATAATCAATGTTGAAGAGCAATAAAAGGTGGATTGATTTCATCTAGCTTGAGACATACAATGCAGATATCTACATTTGACTGAAAGGAAAAAAATAGGCATGAAATGGAGAATATTTACTAAAAGTTTATCTTCAAGTATTAACATAGTCAGTGAGATTAAACAATAAGCTCAGCTGCAGATGTCTACCTTGCAAACCTCTGAATGAATCCCATGAGCTGTATCAAATGAATCTATGTTCAAATGCCTTTGTCCAAAACCAGCTGAATTCAGTTTCACTGGTGAGAGTTCCACCTACTTTCATTTTGTGGGATATTAATTTAAAAGGTCAAACAAAAGCAACTCTTGAAGATCTGAGAATTGCTAAGAAATTTGGAGTTGTATTAGAGTTCTGTTTGTTGTGTTTTTTTCTCTTGTATATGTAACATATGTTTGGTGTCTTTCAACACAATTACTTTTGTATAATAAAAGTGTTGATTTGATGATGTAACATTTTCTGCAAGTGTGTTTAAGACAGTTTATGTTTTCATAAGTTGCAATGAAACTCAATTATGTATGTGTAATAAGGCTCTTGATTGTTACACTTCTACTTTTCTGTATAATGAAGCCAGCAATTAGAATTTGGTTGCTCTATGGCATAGGAAAACACACTTGTTTTCTAGACAAAAGATCTTAATGAGCATCTTTAAAAAAAATAAAAAAGTATTCCAAAAAAAAAGGTCAATAACTCAAACATGTAATCAGATTTCTTAACAAAAAGGATTTGCTTCCTGAAAGTATAATAACTTCAATGGGCAAACAGTTGAGATTACATTAATACACTCATTCCTATGATTAGAGAAATTAATAAGAAAGTATTTCACCAATAAAGTTATTGCCTTTATATTGTTAACTTACATACTGTCTTGAGTGCAGGGAAATGCACACAGCTTGTATAGTAATAAACCCTAATCACGCTTATTAACACCAGTCTTTTTCTTTGGGCAAGAAGTGTGCTTCCAAAACAAATTTCCCAATTGTTTTTATTTACCATTAGTTTGGCTTCTGTGGCAGTCTTGGAGCATGGCAACTATTCCTTTTGGATTAAATTGGACCAGAGGATATTCCAGGAGATCTTCAGAGGCATCACTCCTGTAGTCTGTGGGTTCAGACTATAAATGACCCAAAGCAAACACTCTTGAAGTGTCTATGCTGTGGCCATCAGGTTCTAAACATTATCTGTTTTCCTTATATTTGTTCACCTTATTAGACATTATAGATAAAGATAATATCTCATCAAGAAGCTGATTTATGATTTTCTACTAACTCTCCACAGTGGATATTTATTTTGAATTCTCAACATTTTAGTATAGGGCTATGGAGTCAAACTGTGTCCAAACCAACCCATTGGAGCCACAGCTTTCTTGTACCATATGGCACCCCCTTACCCATTTATCGATGCTGTATAGGCACAAACAAAAAAATCTGAGCAAATTTCAATCAATTTTGATGACTGGCACAGAGCCAGCAAGGCTGGGAAAAGAGACTTGTCATCTTGGAATGCAGTGGGTGAGACAACAGAAGAGGTAGGACTCACTGAGTATAATTATAGTTATCTTAATCTGATAAATAAACACTAGTCCAATTGTCTTAAAGTTTTGTGCAGTCAGGTAGAGAAATAAGCAATTTTAGGGTATGAGATGGACTGTGACCAAATAGTTTCTTTCCATTGACTGTAAGGGATCATTGGTGACCAGTGCAGATGGAAATCTCATGTTTAACTCCCATGAATGATGTCTGAATTGTCTGGTGATCAGCAAAGCAGAAAAAAGCCACGAGGGTTTTCACCTTCTGGTGAAAGAAAGAGAATCCCAAATTGAGAAGTCAGACAGGTAAATGTCCACTTGAATGACTGTCAGTGCACATTGTTGTGGTATCACAATCACACACTGCAGTCCATGCAACTTCAAACGAACCTGCAACAGTCTCAAAGGTTTTTACACATTCATGTGATCCACTCACCATAGTTCATAAAGCCAGGCATTTTACAGGTCTAAATACCTGTAAAAATATTTACCTGTCTAAAATCTACTTTTAAATGATCCTTAAAAAAATAAAATAAAATAAAATAAAATAAAAAAAAAAAAAACACAAAAAAAAACAAAAACTGAAAAACATAAGGACCTTTATTAGCCTTTCAGGGGGAAAAAATGTAATCACTGTATTGTAAATGTACTTCACTATGGCTTAATTTGTCTTTGAAAACCAGCTTTTTTAGAGCTTAATAAAAACACCAATAGAAATATACTCTGGCTTAAGACTGTCTTTGGGGCTTTTTTGAGTCTGCGAAATGCAAATTACTTCCAAATCCTGAATTAACTGATTTTAAATAATTTCCCCTATTTTTAAGTAGTTTTATAATTGTGCTTGCATTTATTTATGGTCCAAGAGGAACAAGATTTCTATTCATAGGATTTTTCTTAAAAACATTGCTGAAACCACTCTTTTTCTATAAAAGCCAACTGCTTGATTTTTTTTTTTTTTTTTTTTTTTTTTTTTTCCCAAATCACACTAAAGTGCCTGACATACCCATCCAGGGTGGGCATGTGACATCACATTCTGTCTCCTTTGTGCTTGATAAAGCACCAAAAATAGTACAAAGGAAACCCCCAATCTTGGAAAATGTGTATGTATTGTTACTTTTCAGGTTTTAGGAACATTCAGGTGAGATTACACTTAGTACCACACTGATATTGGTAAAACATGGAGGCAGAGGTAGAGGTTAGGAAGAATTTGTGGAAGATGAGGTTTTTTTCACCCTGTGTTGCCAAAAATTTGTAGCAGCATAAGGCAGACCTCAGGAAATGCTACAAAACAAGATGTTACTGTACCACAGTCAGGTAGCCCAAGATAGCTTAGGCTGTCTACCTTGGGGAAGCAGAGATGTGAATCTTATGGATCTCATGTGCCAAAACTATGCTAAGGGCCAGGGTGGGTGCCTGGGGTATTATTATTTGAACTGACCAAATAAAACTGATCATGTCTGCATGTGTGCAGCAACTGACCCACCATATGGCAGTGTCATCACAGCCTTAAACAGGTGTTTGGGCTTGGGTAAATTTAATTTGGGTCCAATCCAAAAGATATTTTGGAAGCATAAACATGTGTTAAACTGCTTAATCCCTTTACACACATACACACACGAAGAACATGGATTTCTTTGTTGTGGCTTTTCCATAATAAGCATACAGCGTGTTCTGGGTTTAAGTACAGTCCCTGGTCTTTCACAAATAAATGTAAGAAACATATTTTAGATGTTGTTGGTTTGTTTCTCTTGCTTCATCTTTTTTTTTTTTTTCTTCCCTGCCATCTGGGTTTCCACAATTAGAGATAGGATTCATCTCAACTAACCTTCACTGTCTGAAAGGTGAATGGCCTAAAATAATCACGTAGGGTCTCTCTGCAGTCAGCAGAGGAAAACAGACAACTCCAAGTAGTGATTTGTCCCAACTTAAGCCAGATGTCTGACACAGACAGGACAAATCAGTCTCTGAGGTGCCCATTTCTCTCCGCTGAATATAAAAAGGGTCCATTTATCTGCCTTGGACCAAGTATGTAATTTTTAGACAATAAGAGTAAGTGAAAGAAATACTGTCCTTAGCATCTTATGATTCATATTATTCTTTACACACCAGAATAAAGTACTTATGTGAAAAGGACTTTTTGTATAGGGACTGTCCTAAAAACATTTAATAATAGGGAAAAATGGAACAGACAATGCAGATATTTAGAATTAAATGGAAAGTTTAATCATCAATTACTGCAAGAATGTTTGTTTGACTCAGCAATACAATTACACAGCTGTAGATTATTACAATTAAATACTTTACACCTGGAAACATACATGCATTTTGCCATCAAAAAATAATTTCATTTTCCATTTCCTTGCACTTGGCAAATTATATATATAATGATAGTAACATACAGTATAAATTTTGCATATGGATTCTCATTAAAGAAACATGGTAACAAGAGATTTTAAAGAAATTGCATACATACTTTGTAAAAGTAATATTTTCAAATAACAGTTTGAAGTTAAGTCACATGAAAAAGTAAAGTAATTACACTTTTTCATAGTGGAAGAGACATGGTCAAACAAGACTTTATATGAAAAATTATTCCCTTTAAAAATTACTCTATTTTTCAGAAGCATCTTCTGAAGTACTGTGATAATAAATTACTCTTCAGAGCAGTGTCTGATTTAACAAAAGCTTTCTAAATGTACAATACATGAATTCAGAAGACATTAAAATTACACATCTTATGCTAAGAGAATAATACTAAGTCACAAACTTAAGTACTCAAAAATTAGTATGATTTTTTTTTTTAATTTGAAAACATTTAACATAAGTAATTTTCTAAGAAAAAGTGCTCAGTCCTGAATCAATGGCAGGCCTTGTACCTGTTATATTAGTGTATGAACTGATCCATCAGGTAATAAACAAGACAGATATCATTCAAAATGTTCATCACATCTTCTCTTAACACAATATTTTTTCCCTTATAATAAGGAGTTAGAGTATATATTAGGGGAAGAGTAGGAGGAAGAAGAGACTGAAGAATAATGAGTTTGTATTCCTCTCAAAAAGATTTCATTGAAACATTAACTCTGACCCTGTCCTTCTAAAGTGTCTGTCATGGAGGAGTTTTTGCATTGATTTAAAATAAAAAAAAAAAAAAAAAAAAAAAAAAAAAAAAAAAAAAACATGAGTCTACTACACCAATTTATATATCTACATGATCTAAATGTGTTTCTGCCCAGTGAGTGTAAGGGAGTCCTGAACTGGTCACCTCATATATAAACCTCTGTGTTTTGAGAGATAAATTGCACTCTCTTTCCTGGCACTAATGATATTTTGATGGTTCATTAATGGTAACAAAGGACTAAGTCACTGCAGTGAGCTGAGGGTTATAAAACTCTGCAGATGCTTCCAGTGCTGAGAGCCAGTCAGAAGAAGGTTTACAAAGTCTCCCCGACACACAGACATGTATGATTGTCCATTCACAACTAACTACCTCAAATAAGACACCAGATGCCTCGAATAGCTATCAGCAGCAGCTTCCTTTCTGTGAGGTATAAAAATGAAATGAACAGCTGGGTTAAGTTTCTGTTTAGTGAAACATTTTACACATTTTAAAGTATCCTTCCCCAATTGTATGCATAAAATTTTCCTCCTATCTAATCTAGAAAATGGGAAAATTCTTCCCAATCCTACATGTCCCTAGTGTGACACTTCAGAAATTAAATAATGATACCCTCCAATATGTAAGTGAATGCATAAACAAATTTCCAAATCTTATTATTACAAGCGGTTGCACCATTAAGTAAAGCCCAAATGCTCCTTAAGGAATAATTTCAGGTAAAACTGAAAATATCATATATATTTTACTCTTTTCATCCATTATCCAACATTATAGAGAAGCTCTTCTCTTTCTTAGTGTCATGATTTTCAGGGCATGATAAAGTGGGGAAATGTGTGTGTCCATATTTTGTGGGGTTTTTAATTTAAGATGTCTCCGTGCCTGTATCTGAATCAGTATCAGGTTTTGTCCCTGAAGAGCAGGCAGGCATGTGCTTCAGAGCCATTGTCTTCAATAAGAGCTGAGTTCTTATTGAAGTAGGAGGCTCTGAAGCACATACCTGTGTGTTTGGTGAATCAATGACTTGTGGGCACCCAGCCCTGCCCCAGAGGTGCTGGATATTTCACCTCCTGTGGATCCTAGTGGGAGCAGAATGGTAATCTACCATGAGAAGCACTAAGATGTTGAATGGATGCTTTACTTTCCAGAGACCTGTTAAACTCCTGTGAATCATAAAATCTGTCACCTTCTGAAACTACGGTTCCTTGAGACTTCTGCCAGTTTGTGGCAACTGAATTTAAAGTGTGCATGCATTTTCCTCATGACCCTGTGATCTGTAAAATATGACAGGTGATGGAACCTTCAAGAATACAAAGCCTCGGGAGACATCCTGCATGCTTCTCTGTGTATGGGCATTTATTGCCTATGTGTGTGTGTGTGTGTGTGTGTGTGTGTGTGTGAGCACATTTTTATGTATGCCCATGTTTCAGTGTTTGCTAGTACTTTCCTTCTTAGGTTTTTAAAATTAGTATCTGATTTTCAAGTGCACTGAATTTATTGAAAAGAATTGCTAAAGAAGAAAGCTGGAAAAATAATGCTCAGAACACTAACAGCAGAAATTACCTCATCTCGCTTAAGGATATAATGGCCACAGGGAGAAGTCTTCAATAATTATTTCAGACTAATATTAGTGTTTAAAAGTTAGTATTTTAATGGAAATGTTTGATCTTGATGAAGCACAGAAATTGGCTGTGTCTTTTAAGTTTCTTGCTCACACACCTCACATACAGAGAGTAGACAGGCAGCATAATCCTCTCTAGGCCTTCAGGTACAAAACAAATCATTACAGTTTTCCCATGTATGCCAAGGTTAAACAAACACCTGTAATGTTCAGTAACTCCAGCTCCCCCATACACTGTATTAGTGGCAGCTTTCCTTAAGGATTTGACTAAGCATTTGTCTACCCTGCAAAATGGAGACATGATTTCAGAACAGATTGCCTTTAGCCTGCTTGATACAGGTAAAGATAATAGCAATGGCATGTTGACACAGGCTAGGAAAACTCATATGCACCCACCAAAGGCCCTTGGTAAACATCCAGGCTCCCAGTCCTCACAAATGGACAGGATGCCAATCAGCAAGGACTGACAGCTCACGATTGACACAGGTTAGGGGAAGGCAGGCTAGGAAGTCCTGGCCACAGAACTACGGAAGTTTGGGATCAAGTCAGGACAGTGGGATTCAGCAGCTTTGATGCTGACTTCCCCTTGTTCTTCACTTTAGCTGTTTGATCACTTAGTGTCTCCTTTTTCGTTCATCTAATCTTTTTGGTGGACTGCATAGTGTCCAGGGCAGTGACTGCCTCTTTTGTTGCAGTCATATTCCCTTTGCAGCAATCATTAATAGGTCAGATTTAACTTAGACATTAATGTTAAAGCTGACATATTTATTGACAATACAGTCTGTAGGCCTGTTTTGTTTTTTTTTTTGTTGTTGTTGTTGTTTGCTTTTGTTTTTTGTTTTTTTTTTTTGTTTTTTTGTTTTTTTGCTACACAAGGGCTAATACCATGCTATCTATTTGTATAATTTTCTCTTCTTTGTAATACCCAATGACCCTCAAGTCATCCAGGTATACTATACCTACAACAGGTCTGATTAGAGGCTAAAAATTATCAGCAAGTCCTGCCTGGAATGTCTCTTCTCATATTCAAACCAATATCAAATTTTTTGTTCATTTCCAGGAATCACCACTTCACTTGCCTTTTTCTTTGTATTCAGATCTTTCCCCTTACACTTTTCAGCCCCTGTAGGCAGTTTTAACACTTACTCCAGACTGCCTGTTGCAAGACTGGCAGAGAAAACATTTGAACATGAAGGACAATTTTTTTCTTTATCACTGGTGAAAGGTTTTTACACCAAATTTGTAGATCCAAATGTTTTTCCACTTTTTTTTTCCTTTTCCTTCCCTGAGTCAAATAATAAGAAAATTATTTGGGGAAAGGTGCAAAGAGAAGACTACTACAAAAATAAAAACTAACCTGCAATTCCATGCTTACCTATTGGAGTAAAGTCCTTATGGGGGGTACTGTTCATCAGAGTACAAAGGAACTAGTATTATATAAAGAAATATTCACAAGACAATTGTTGTACCAGGTATTTACTTTAAAAGAATACATTCAGCTCCAGTGACTTTATTAAAGCAATTATCATTTGCATCTTCTAAAGGTCTTCCCCCTGGGGAGACTCTTATTTATTATCAAAGGGTGTCTTTCAGTCTCCCTCTCAGTTTCCTGGCCAGCAAAGATCAGCCTGCACAGTTTATCTCCTTTTTATTTACCTTGGTTCTGATAGTGTTCCCTAATTTAATGATGGAGTTGTTAAATTTTCCTGATTGGGCTGTATCTTCCCCTGATTTAGTGACGCCTTTCTTGAGTACAGTTGTTGCACACTTTGATGATTGAGATGCATAATTTAATTTAATAAATGGAGAGAGTTTACTATCATTTTTGCATATTTTATTATTAGGGAAGATTCATAGCTTTGAGCACTGGTTTATTCATTCCCCTTATTTATTTATTTTTGGCAAAACCAGCTGCACAGACAACACTTGTTCAGCTGCAAAACTCCGCTGACCAAGCTCTACAATTCAGGAACTGAACTTTTGAATCTTCTCCTTATTAAGGTGCATATTCTAGCAGCAGAAATTCCAGATGCTTTTTGCTTCAGCAGCCAGGGCTTATGTGCTAAGCTGTTGACAAATCTGTTGGGGATATCATTTGTTTTAAGATCACTAAAGTGCATTTTCTATAGTTTCAGCTATGGTTTTAGATTCTTTGATAAAGCAAATAAAGATGCAATCAGTTTCTTTGTAAATCTTCCTATTTTGCATATAGTAAGTGGCACAAGCTTTCCATAACCAGCAGCTTCAATCTTTGGGGAAGCATTTATCCTACTATTTGAAAGAAAACCTAAGCATTTTGCTATCTTAGATTCTGAAGACACAGCAGGTTGGAAATACTGTAATTCCTGTTCAGTTTATTTTGCATAATATATTGGGGGAAAAGCAAGCTTGAAACTGGACTGGCAAATGCAGAATGAAATAGCTATATAAACAGTGATAATAGATGGCTCAATCAGCAAAGAATACAGCGTGATTATGTATAAAATTTCATCCACTAAAGTTCACAGCGTGATCAGGAAAGGAGGCAGCCAATCAACAGAGCATAGAGCTCTACTGAGAATGAATATGTTTTGAAAACTCAGCTACCCAGAATATTCAACGGGATCAGCAAAGTTCTAAAAGGGGGCATTTGAAGATAATAATGGATATGGCATTATTAGTCAGTAGAACGACAACTCCTTAGCATGCCTGTTTCTAGTAGTGTGTTCAAAAGAATTTAAGTATTGTGTACCTGGGAATACAAGTTAATGTTGAGCATGTCACTCATTGTGAGAGCCCTTGGCAGGACTGGTATAAAAATCTGCTTCTATTACACGCTAAAGAATTCACTTCATTACATCCCTACTGTGTTTTAACACTGTTCATATTTGCAAAGGCTGCCATATTGACCAGCACCCTGAGAATCAAATAAAGAACTGAAAAACGAGTATATAAGCCTTTTTTTTTTTTTTCTCCTCTGTGAAGAAATAACAAGTTTATCGCCCTTGAGGAAAGGGCACTCAGAAAAATTGCTAGCAGTTATCTGTATGTTACACAAGGTGCGTTGGTCCCACTGAATGCTCAAAGCCTTGTCTGGCTCACAAAGCACATTTCTCACTGCATGAAAATTTCCTTCCGGCCCCTAGTGTACGTATTTTATTCAGAATATATGTCCAGATGATCTGGAAATGAACTGTTGAGACTACCTACATGGATGTCAGCTTGGATGCTTGCCCCAAAATCCTAAGAAGCAGAGAGTCTGGAAATTCATTCCACATGGGCCTGTCACTGACTGCTGCAATCATGGTTTTAACATACCATGAGATTGAAAACCTCATTCTTTTCTGGGTTTCTAAGATCCCTACTATTTCATCTTTCTCTTTTTAATGTAAAAAGTAGGTATTATAAACAAGTCTCTGAGTACCCCAGGAAACTGCTAGTCAATGCTATCAGGTCTTAATCTGACAGAACAGCTTCACACAGTCAAGCCAGGGTGATGCAACTTCATTAGATTTACACAATCAACTGCTGCTGAGGGCCCAGTATCCACACTATAGATCCTTTAGGGATTTTTTAGTTTAAACTAGCCCTACAGTGGTCCCATAAAACCAAGATGCAGGAGAACATTAGATATTTGATTGAAGTTCATCACTGACATCAGCTTTGTCCGTACAAGAACCTCTTCAGACACTCCAGCACAAGATGCAATAATTGAGAAAGGTTCAGAAGGTCACTTCCAAAATACACTCCTGATCCAAACTCACTTGACAAAGAAGACATACCCTGAACCATGTCAGGTCATCAGGCTTTTCAGTCAGCTAGAGCACGGAGCACACTTTCTCTCCATAGTATTGCAATATTTCCAAAATATAAATGTCCTACGCTGACATATTCAAGGAGACAAGTACAAGTTGTGTTCCCTGTGGCTGGGGTGCAATCCTGTTAAAAGAGGTCTGGGGGTTCTGATGAACAACAAGCTAAATATGCATCATCAGATGCCTGGAGAAGCTGCCCCCTGAGAAAAGAGAGAAACAGTTAGATCTTTTCACCCTGGAAAAGAGAAGGCTCAGGGGCAACTCCATCCCTGTGTTTCTGAACCTAAAGAATTACTAGAAAGAGGATGGGGACTCACTCTTCACAAGGAGTCACACAGAGAAGACAAGCAGCAATGGGAGAAAGTTCTTGTGGGTAATAGTTTCATCTTCATATAAGTTTTTGCAGTCAGAGCAGCAATTCAGAATAGCCTCCACACTGACATAAGTCCTCTTCAGGCTTTCAAGCTGCAATTGCACAGGATGCTAGATAATCTTATCTAGGCTCCCTTTCCCACAGAAGATGGAATCATCTCTGGAGGTCCCCTCCAACCTGGGCAGTTCTGTGGTTCCATGGTTCTATGATTCCATGTGCATGCATGTATACATTTGTGAACATTGATATGACATATGTTTCCTTCCCTTAAAAGAGAAACACTCATGTACATGTTATTTTACATTGCCACCCTCATGTTACTGCCAAACTGATACTGAAAAGTGTTGACTCATGAAGGCAGCACCAAAGAAGCCCAGCACTTGCTGTAGTAATAGACTGTTATGCATCACAAGACATTGAGCCTGAGGTGAGAATTACTGGCTAAAATTCCGTGACAGGCGCTATGCAAGAGGTCAGAGCACATAATCATAATGTTCCCTTCCAGCCATAAAATCTATTAATCTAAGGATTTCATTCTACTAGGTATTGTGCACAATTTGCTACAACAAATACTGAATTCAATTCACCCAGGTCACACAGGAAAACAGTTGTTTTTAAGATTACACTTACTTACTTTTAAGATTACAATTTTGCACGTGGTATCAGCTAAGTTCATGTACTAAAGAAAAGACCACAGCAATCTTTTCTCACCTTTTTCTTGGATCAGCACACTTTTAAAATATCTGAGAAATTCCAATGACTTCAAAGGTTTGATGTTTTAAAAAGAAGACCCACTTGTTAAGTCAATAAATGTAGATTGAACCTCTCAAGTTGTTTTGTTTTCTTTTGTTGGGTTTTTGTTTGGTTTTTGTTGTTTTATTTTTTATTTCTGCATGGCTGAAAGGTCTGATAAAAGATAAGACTCCTTTCATCCCATTCTTTTTTTACCAAATATTTGGTTGCATTGAATTTAGTACTGAAAAAGAGTTTAATTTTAAAACTATTACCATACAATATGAATAAAACATATGTAAGTGGATTAAGAACTGGCTAACTATAAGGTTTCAAAATGTAGTACTTAATGTTGTATGATCCCAGGATTTAGGAGCAAGCTGTTTCTAATGTGGTTTAGTAATTGGTGCAGCATTATTCAATATTTTCATCAATAAGTAAATAAGAAATCACTACAGCTAAAATCTGCAGATAGCACAGAGATTGACATGCTGGTAAGTAAGGATGGGAGAAGGAAAAATCACCTGGCTGTCTCATGAAATGGCAGCCCAATAAATAGAAGATTCACTGTAATATGGTTATACCTGGAAAAAGAAGGTCCAAAAAGTCTTTGCCTTCTTCTAGAAAGAAGACCCTGAAAACTTTGCAAAACAGAAACTCAGTATTAGTGAAACCGGCCTTGTTGCACAGTCTCTACATTTTCAACCCTGTTTCCTGCACAAATTCACAATGCAGCCCCATCAGCTGTTATGAAGAAAATTAACTCTACACAAGCAAAACCATCATGAAAATAAATCTGCTGACATAAAGCAATGGGCAAAGAATTTTTAAAAATAATCATAATGTTTCAAATATTTTCTTATTGAAGGATTAAAATAAATCACTTAATTTTCTGAAATGAAACACAGGAGTGGACTAGATTAAAACACAAGTAGGACAGGATAGGATATGCAGTTTAATCTTATGCAATAAGATTTAAAAAAAAACAGAAAAACAAGAAAAACAAGCGTGATTGGATACATTCAAACTGGCAGACAATCAATTTTTTAAAAAGGCACAACTTTTTAATAGCAGGGGTCACAAACTATTGGAACAAATTACCCAATAAGCAACAGATTCCCTGTGTTTTGATGTCTTCAGAAGTAGTATGGATGCCTTTTGGGAAGGAAAGTAATCAAATACTTTCAATTCAATGCTGAATAACTCTGTGACATTTAATAAATTGCGATATGGAAGTATCCACAGTAAGAGTGAATGTGAGTGTCCCTTCTGGCTTTATCATCTCTGCATGTATTATTTTGTATTAAAATGGATGTCCCACAGGATTGTTGGCTGGAATCCTTCTCTCCTTTTTATGATAGAAGGACATGCTGGAGACTAACTTAAAAATAATAATAACAATAAAGGGAATTTAAGTTCTACTATTTCTTTTATTTCCACTTTCTGCATCCCCATCCTTCACAGCCATAATGGGACACATCTAGGTGTGTGTTACCACAAGATAACTCTCATCTTGGGTCATTGAAGGCACTCCTCTTTGCCTTGTGTTTCACACTTCCCCAAAGGTATGTGTTATCTCAGTATAACACATGCCTTGTCGTGTCTTATTTCTCATCTTCAGAAGAGACCTTGAAATTAAATAAATAAGTCACCAAACAGTATGGGAGGAATTTAAGGGTATTTTTCCCCCAGTGTTTCTGTTTGTGTGTGCATAGGGGGGTGTGGGTATGCCTTTTGGATTTCTTCAGGGGAGAGGAAGGAAAACAGAAATGTCTAGAAGAAAAAGAGAATTAAGAATTAAAAGAAGCACAGAGATTAAAAAAAAGTGTTGAGACAGCGGCAGAGCTTTGTTACATAGCAACAACATAGGTTTGTGATAATAGCCCCTGATGAAAAAGTCCCAAGAAAATTATTAACACGCTTGCACATGTACACAAACCAACAAAAACACTTTAAGATAATAAAACATACATAAAGAAGTAAACGGGAAAAAGAATAAGTAAGCAAAGTGAGAACAACTGACACCTGTATAGAAAACCAGTGCATACAAAACTTGGAAACAGGAGAAAATAGAGATTTCTCAAACAGCACAATTAGGAGATGCAAGCAGAAAACACTGGTACCACATATTTACAGAATGCATTCTTTTCCCTTCTTTTCACATGCTGTGTTCCAGTTCTGATGATAAGACAAACTGGATCATACAGGTGAGTGAGGAGTAGCGGGGAGGTACTGCAGTGACACATGAAACATTTTTACATGGCTGAACAAATGAAGGCCAGAAGCATACCTGCATCTTATATCTTCATAGTCTTTATTTCTTAACCTGGTTTGAGATTACTTCAGTGGTCCTGATAACCAAAGAAAATGTCAGAAATTATTGCCATTTAGGAAGAAAATGTCTATCGAAATACTTAATTGCTTCTGAAAATACCAGCACTGTTTTCACAGTTGCTTTTTGTGCTTAGGTTGTTTTTTTCATCTGTGACTTAGCCACCAACAGACTCACAGTCAGTAAATCAAGCTGTCCATACCACAAGTTTCATCCACACTCACCAAAAATGTGTGATGGAGAGAGCCTTGGGCTGTTGTTGGTGGTGTCAGCTCCAGAGATGGGACTAAATTGGCTGCATGAACATATGTCTGCAATCAAACTGCAAAATTGAGCAGTAGGACACATTGGTTGGGATGCAAAACCACACTGAGAGCACTCTCCTGTTTCTGGATTCAGTTATGCATCTGCATGAGTTCCCAGGATGCACAACATAAAGAAATGCATTTGGGGGAGCATACTGGTTTTTCTCTGAATGAACAGTTGCACCAACTACTAGACTCTTGGGAAATACAAAAGACTGAGCTTTTACAGAGGGGTGGAAGCTGTCATTTTTGTCCTGTCAAGAACTGCAGTCAAGTTTGAAAGACCATAAGTGGAAAGTCTAAGTTCAGTCCCACTCTGCTCTTCAGTCTGGCAAACACAAAACCAGTCCCATGTTTATGAAGCATCTTCGCTTGGGTTGGAAGGGTCCTTAAAGTTCACCTAGCACCTCAGCTGGCCTTAGAGTACCAATTTGGATCAAAGCCTACTTTTTTTTTTTTTTTTAATGTCTGTAAAATGCCTACAGCAAGGCAGTCCTGCCTCATTCCTTGAGCATTGATGATAACTTACATACATCTCTTTAAAACTAGTCTACTCAGAAACTGTCTCCTCTTTTGCAGAGCAAAGAGGTGACCATGATGAATAAAGAAGGACTAGTTTTTTGCTTTAAAGACTAATTCCCACCACAGTGAAGAAGCTCTCTCCCTCCTTCTTCATCTGAGAGCAAATGACACAGGTGTCAGTGTCCCGAGTCACCCTTACTGTCCCTGACCACCTGGGTGTCCTAAAAAGAGTGATCTAGGTCACTTCTAAAAGGTCAGTTCATGACAAAAGATATGAACAACTATTTGCCTCATGAGTTTCCAACCCTACTGCTTACATCGCTTGGTGTGACCTGCTTACAGCATTGATTTCATGCATGATTTAAGCCAGCAGATGTAGTTTTCCCTGAGAAGATTCATCACATCCTCATCCAAACCTTCCTTCAACCTCTTGTGAAACCCTTCCTTCCCTTCCTTCAACCTCTCGTGGCATATCCTCCCCAGACTCTGCTAAAACAAACTTTGGTGCAGCCACACTAGGAATTGAGTCACAGCAATTTTTTGCTTTAAGGTAAGCAAAAAAAAAAATACATATATTTCATCTAATAGATGAAATAGAGATTTCTCTCCATAGAGATACAAGAATTTTCTTCTTCAGGGCTAAAGAGGGGGGGACAAGGGAGAAGGAAAGAAAGGCATTGAAGACCGTGCTTTTTTTCCACATCAATATTGTCCTGACAGGATGATAAATTACACACGAATCCGGAGCTTGAGCCAGCCCTGGTATCCACATACAGCCAACAGCAGCATCATGTGTAACCAAATACACAGCCATGTTCCTACAGGTCAGCTGCATGTCTGTCAAAGATGTGGTCAACAAAAATTTGCTAAAGCCATTGGGGAAAACATAATTGTATTTGTCAGCTAGGTACACCAGAAAAACAGGACAGCAAATAGCTGCTTTGGATGCAGCATTTGGAAGTAGAAACCAATAACGGATAATGAGAGACAAACCCAAATATTTCTAGAGGAAAGAAAGTGCTTTCCCACACATCTCTGTTGGCTTTTGACTGTGAACCAGCACCTCTCCAGTGTATTAACTGCTCTTTTCCAGCTAGCACATAGCTGCACACATCAGCTCACAGATGTGTTCATTTTCTGGATCTTGGCTGCGAGTACAGCACTTCTGGGTACCAATCACCTGGTTCCTGCAGATGAGGAGTTCAGATGACAGGGCTGTAGAGGAAAATGCTATCCCTTACAGCCTCCTCACAAGTTGCCATAAGAGCAAGAACTAGAGGTGCAAAATAAAAAAATAAAAACATAAAAAAAAAAAAAAAAAAAAAAAAAAAAAAAAAAAAATATTTGCACTCTGGGAGATTTCCTAACATTGGTGGAAAAGCACTTGCTTCAGGCCATTGTAGACCAATAAACAGTTCATTTTTTCATTGTTCTAATTAATTTAATTAAGTTAACTTCCAAGGTGTGTTAAGAAGCAATGCCTTGGGTGATTAACTGTTCCCATATCAAGGTGTTTTCACAAACACATTTACCTTGATTAGTGTACACATTATTATGTAATTAAATACCTCACACAGAGGAATTTATTAGTGCCTCCTTGTCTCCTAACAAATAAAGCAGCCCTTGAAATTCTCTCTGAAAAGAGCTCTCCTAAGCTAGGTGAGAAGGACAAGCAGAAATGTGTGGAGAGAAAGATAATCATGGATTCATCATGCAAGAAAGTCCCTCATTGTCTCAGCATGGCTCTGCATCTCTGTTTTTGCAAGGACTGTGAATGTCTGCCTGGGTCTCCTGGAGACTTTCTGGCTAATTAACCCACTTTTTACAGATCTAATGTGCTTTTCTTTGACCAGCAGAATCATCACTGTCCCAGTTCCCTGGAACACATTTTTTATTCAACCTTAATTCAGCTAAATGGAAAACCTCAGTTTAAAGCATTTACTTAAGAATATTTCAAATCTGAAAAAAAATTACAAAGGAAACTTAAACAGTGTTTAAGAGTTCTTCCTATGGATCGTAGTCAAAGGAGTGAAGTGAGACAGTTTCACTGAGAGTTTGCTTCTTCTTTCTATCATTTGCAGCCCACAGTCACTCCAGCCACAGTACTATACTTAAACATGTGCTTAAATATTTTGTTGAACCAAGGCCAAGGTTACTCCCATTGGCTTCAGCAGAGATTAGTGCATGAAGCTGAGATTAGTCTTTGCCCTATCTACAGTCTGTACCTGCTATTTTATTAGGCGTGACCACAATATTTCAGCATTCTCTTCTGGGTTTGTCAGTAGATCATAAATTGCACTCACCATCTGATGAAGTAATAAGATTTGCTTTATGCCTCATTGGTCACTATCCCAAGCATTAAAGCTTAGAATGAACAAAACTTAGATGGTTTAAAGGTCCGGTTAAGATATTTGCCCAAACTTTACAAAAATGTATTTTGCAACTCTTGTGTTTGTAAAATAAATGAGAGTTTTTCATTAAATTCTGGTATTATTAATTCTTTATTCCAGATAAGGAAAGCAGTTGGATTAAAAAATCTTTTAAGCTAGTTAGATATGTTTATCAAGTTCTCTGTAGACCGGGAATTTAGTACTGAAACAGCAAGGTGCAAATTCACTATCATTACCCCAGTTTTTCTGTGAGAAGGGAATTTCAGACCTATATCTACAGTCCACATAATTTTCCTATACTATGAAAGTCCCTCTTGAGCTAAATATTGAATACTAAATTGCTGCCATTATATTCCTTAGAAGAATTTCCTCTAAAGTGAATACAATTTCTTTAAGTTTCTTTTTCCTTTTCCCCCTAAAAAAGAAAAAAAATCTAGCTCTTCTTCAGTTTATCTTAGTCTGAGAAACGACAACAGTCTGGGTTCTGTCAAGAGTTTAAATCCTCAATTTCATCATTATTGATTTGAGTCATTACCCATAATTCCTTCAAACAATAAATTAAAAAAAAATAAAATCATTTACATTTGTTTTTCTATTTTATGGGCAGTAGAAGAAATGTAGAAAATAAGGAACAGTATTAGACAGCTGGCCAACTTTCCAGTTAGGAGAGGAAAGAACATTTTGGATAACTGCCTTTTTAAAAAAGCTTTACATTGCTTAGCTCTTGCAGCAGCATTTGAAATTTCAAGACCTCTGATCCCCCAAGCATTCTCTTACATAACCCACTTATAAAACCATGAGTTTGCCAGTCTTGATTACACAATATCTCAAATATGAGCACTGTCATTTCATGACCTGATCCCAGTTGTACCTGACAGAAGTCATCCATCCATTCATCCATCCATCCATCCATCCATCCATCCATCCATCCATCCATCCATCCATCCATCCATCCTCTACATCCCTTTTCTTACTTTGCTCCAGGTTCATCACATTGGTGACTACAGAGAGAATCTCATCAGTTTGCTCCTCTGGCCAAAAATCAAACATTCTGGGTTTGTATTTTTTTTTTTTTTTTTCTTTCCCCAAAATCATTTTCAGCCAGGACATTGCACTGCATCATCTCACTCCATGGTTGCATGATTTCTGGGATGCATGTAAGGTAATAGCAAGAGATCACAGTCAGGAGCTGGGGATGGTTGACATCACCTTTTTAGCCTGTAGCACAATGTTAGATCAGGTCAGGCCAAGTGGAAAGAACCTCCTGAATCTCTGTGCACTGATGACTGGGACTGGTGTTTGAGTTTACTCTCCTACCCCCCCCACCCTCAGCATGGCAGGAACACTGAAAAAAAAGTTTTGCATTTACTGGAAAAGTGCTCTCCCCGGCAGATTTTGAGTACCAGCTCGACTTCCAGTGAGTAAAATTTGATGCAAATTTATAAGCTTCAAATACCAACTTTCAAGATTTCAAGTCCCGAATTACAAGAACATATGCGGAAAAGAACACTATAAATGCACTGCACTCTTTAACATATAATTAGCTAATTACATATCCTGGTGTTTGGAAGTTGGCTTGTTCTGTCCCTGTCTAAGACTAAGAAGAATAAGAAGAATAGAAAGGAAAATAAAAGAAGAAATAAACACATAAAGCCACTTTTTTTCCCTTGTCCTGTGAGTATAGTAACTATGCTCCTGAGCAGTGCTCCAAATCCTTGGAATTCAGTGTGCTTACTTATCTTGATATTTTCCAGGGCACTGTGCCCCAGGGAATTAAAAAAAAAAAAAAAAAAAATCTCAAATGTTAATGCTATTGCATAAGTTTTGAGCATGTAGGGCCCAGCTTTCATTTCATGGTAAGCATAGGTCCTGGCTCACAATGGTGTTGTAGTGCAGACCAATGTGTCTGAGCTGCCATTGGAATACAAATAATAAGGCTTACTGATTATCCTACCTGCTGACAGACCTGAAAAGCCTGACTGAGTTAAAAGCACTCAAAAGCTTTTAACAGCCCTCCTTGTGTGTCTACTGTTCCCCTCCCTCAAATCACATGCACAAAAGGCAATGGAGGAACGAACAGGATCTTGTTTTCCATTCAGCTCTTAGAGTGTAAAGTATTACCAGGAAAAAAAACAAGTATTAGGGTCTTCTAATATACAAGCATCACCACCCTTTTTAGAGAGGATGAATTAGGTGACATTTTCTGGGAATCTGGAAAATACTCCTGAATGCCAAGTGAATCAATGTTGAAATAAGAACAAATACAATCCCTACAAATGGGACAAGAGCTATCAGGTCTGTGGCAGTGAGAGAGAATTATGTTTGCCTGGGGCCAGCTCCTCAGGGAGCGAAGATTGATTCTTTATGATTGATGACTCGGCACTTGAATGCCAAGTCATCAATTCCCTGTGTTCATGGCATTGACTGCATCAAGATAACTTTTCCCTTGTGCCTAAGCATGGATATGGTCCTTGCTTGGAGTGCAGTCTCAGAGGGCTCAGGTACAGAACCTGAGTCACTTGCTTTAAATAAGAGACAGACAAAAACTCCAGGTGCCTGGCTGCAAGAAACAGGCAGCACTGAAAAATGAATTGGGAATGGTGCATGGAAGGATTGGCCATCCCTTTACTGTAGGAGGTCCAGATTATATATCCTGAAATGAATGGATTTGCATCATGCAGTTATATACTCTGAAATGCGAAATAAATATTTTTGGTTTTGTTGGCTCTATATTCAAAACGTTTGTCTGTGAGAATTCAACACTCATTTCATTGCAACACGGTAAGCTGTGCACCTCACAGCATAGAGGAAAGTGGCAACCAGAAATACATACTTTTATCTGTACATCTGAGGGAGTGTTGGAAAAGACACCTGTCCTATGGGTCTTGACAGCTGCTAACAAAAACACACTAAATAACTGGTCAAGGAGCAGGATGTGATTTCATTGTCGAAAAAAAATCTGAAAGACAAACACCATGAAAAAGCACACTCTGTGTTTGGAAGACAGTCCATTCCTTGTCTCATTTGTTCTGTCCCTAAGGTCCAAGCAAGTAAGTTAAGTTGCCTAAGTAAAATTTAGGATAGTCTTGATTAACCCTCCTTTTCCAAATGGCACAGTGTTTTAAAGGACAGCTCCAGCTGCCTTAAGCTAACCACTAAGAATTTCCCAGTCAGGGAAGGATCCACAGCTGACTCAAAGGTTCCCCAGGCTGGGGGCCATGTCAGTGGTGTAGAAAGGAGGAGGAAGTTGAGCAGGACTGCGATGCCTCTCAGCTGAATGCAGGCTGACATAAATGTTCAATCAGTGCACGTTAGAGAAATTGTGTGGCTGTTCTTTCACAGCCTTCAGAACGTTTAAGCCTCGACAAGCCACTACCAGAGCAGGGAAGGAATTCTACTGTAAAGTCACCCCATCAGTCTCACTTCAAGGGGAACTATCTCACTTTTTTCTTTCCTTTTTCCTTTATTTTTCTTTTACTTGGCTACCTTTAATCCTGAAAAAACATAATGCCATTTTCACTAGATGTTTGGAAAAGGTTGGATTTGATTTTTTTGAGGTTTTTTCCCTTCATTTTTTTGTTTGTTTGGTCTGGTTTTGTATGTTTGGTTGATTATTTTAATAACTCAGACTTTGAAAACACTCTTTGCAAGTTCAGATTGAGTTTCAGAAATAATCTTTATTCAGAACTTTCTTCCATCCCTTTTCATTTTTTATTTCTAGGAAGACTGATGTGTGATGTCTTTAAAGAAAGTGTTAAAAATCTTGCAAGCAGTAATTAGAGACTTCAAAGCTTTTCAAACTATTACTAGTCAGGTTTTTACTTTGCTCAAAAACAAAGCAAAATTTGAGCAGAAAAATGAATTCATATTTCCACTTCACACAGGCAAAATGCCCAGTGTCTCAAGCCGGTCAAAAAGGCAGAGAAGTTGTAACAATAACAAAGAAATGCAGTGTAGATTCCATCTCTAGCCATGTGTATGAACATGTTGTTCATTCACATATTTACTAATAATCCATGATCGCTATTGCTTAATGTTTATCTAGTGATTCCCCTTCCTTGATTAAGACTTAATAGTGCTGATGTCAAAATCAGTTACAAGGGAGTATTTGTAATACCAGCTTATTGATGCTTTGGGACATACAATATTACAATCATCCTTGTAATCTCATCACATTGCATTTGCCCTATTCAGAAGCAAGGAGTTGTTTCACACCTCCTGCTAGAATCTTTTTTGACTCAGAGGTTATGTGCCATATGCTAAAGGTTCTATGTATAGAAATAGATGTGAGCTATTTCCAGCCTTCCCTCAAGCCCAGGCTGTTGGATTTCTACTCTTGGCTTATGACTATATGATGTGTTGTACATTTTAGTTGCTTTCAAACTTGTTTTTAAGTGGCAAATACTTGAAGATGAAAGGCTGAGAGTTATAGTGTGTTTTCCTCTAGAGCGGAATAAGTGGTGACACCTTTTGAAGGTTGTGCAAGAGCTGTTAATGATTTTCCATTAACATTTGATGCAATGATAGAAGGAAAAAAAAAATATAATATTATACTAAGAAAAAGTGACTTCGTTCACACAAACTACAGCCAAACAACCAAGTCTGTAGCCTGGCCAGTCATACTAAACAAATCCAGTCCTAATCCTTGTGAAATATTTTAATTCCATTTTCCCTGGGTTGGACCTTTGCTGCCAATAAATCATCATAGTTTTGGAGTTTTTTTACTTGAATTGCACTTTTTTTACAGAGGCTCTAAAATATTTTGAGATCCCTTCTGCGTGAATGTGATTTTTATCTTACATGCACGTAGCGTTGATGTTACACATCAGAACTTGCATTTGTTAAAGCGAGCTGTGTACATAACAATCTTTTTCTCAGCAGACTGAAATACAGAGGTGTAGATATGTACACAAACATGCACGCAGCTCTTTCAGCCAACAGAAAGTTCAGTTCCTTTGTTGGTCTGGAAGAATCCAGAAGTTTTAGAAGTTTGGGCACGTGCACAGGGTCGTGGTCATCAAGTCCTAAAACTGTGCATTGCCAGGAGAGGCAAAGAGGCAAAGCATCACTCTGTGCTTGGCTGATTTTTTAATATACTTTCACAAAGCAGACGTGGTTAGCCTGAGGATTCTTTAGGCTACAGGACTTTCTGTTTGACTCTGTATATGGAAGATTTCCTAAGGAAAAGGTCATCCTGAAAAGAAGCAATACTTCAATTAGTGACCTCAATGTATGCACAGATGCTCCCAGCTCCACTTTCCTAGTGGTTTTAGTACAAGTCACTAAGAGTCTTTGTCAATTTGTTGACAATTTTAATTACAAGAAGACTTGATTATAACTACTTTGCAGACTCTGTTCAGTGTTTCTCTTCATTAACATCTTATCAGCAGTATAATTGCAGGCTGGAGTGAACTCACAATTCCTTTTACCTTCTTCAAAACTTCATTCAAAATGTGAAGACAACTTCCAAATCAGGCCTGTGGAGCTAAAGAAGATACACTCCTTCAAACATTTAATCAATCTGATGTTAGAGCAACAAAACCTGAGCAAGCACTTTTTGAGCTAACAAGATCATATGAGAATCATACTCATGAAAGTATTGCCCTGACTTAAAGAATATGAATTTTCTCAGCACTTTAGCAACTGTATTTGCAGTCAGAAAAGGGACTGAGTTATCTCTTTCCTAGAAGACACAATTCAAATTTTTTCTGTTTCCAAAAATTTTGTTTGTTCAGCAGGGCAAGGGGACATAGCCTCAAGCTGTCAGGGGAGGTTCAGGTTGGACATCAGGAAGGATTTCTGCACTGAAATTGTGGTCAGGCATTAGAGAAGGATTTCAAAGGAGGTGGTGCAGCCACTGTCCCTGGGAGTGTTCAAGAAAAGACTGGGCGTGGCTTTGAAATCAAAAAAGTTAATTTTCTTCTCTGAAAATCTATAATAATAATATAAATTTTAAAAATTCTTTGGGCCACTCAACTCCTTTTTCCCCTCCATTTAAGGCAAATTGCTTCACGCTTAATGACAGTATGTATTACCATTTTGTCCTTGCAGCATGCCCATCTTTTTCTTCAACATTTCCTTGGAGGCTACCAAGCCTGGCTTGTTCTGAGCGCACAGGACTGATGGTGAGTGACAACACCATCTTGTAGTCCTGGTGTGTAATCACCATGGTGGAAACCTCTTCTCTTCCAGTGTCAGGAGGTGCCTGAAGGATGTATTTCTTTAGATTCTATCAGACACAGAGGAGGAAGAGGACAAAACCAGTGGATCTCAGCTGCCACAGCTTCTCTGAGAAGAGAACTCAGACTCACCCTGATGTGTACCCAGATGTTGTAATAAGAGTTCAATATGCTTGGTCAGCAGAGAGTGATACTGTGATGACAACAATTTAACAACAAATAGGGAATGATGGCCTGTGATTTTTCTGTTCAAATGTAAAGAGCAGATAGAGCCAAGCAACACTCTCCCCTTTCCCTCACTGTCTCAAACACTTTGCCTTCTGCGATCTGCTAGTCCTCTACCAGGAAGTCAGATTCTGAATCAGGATATTTATTTATCATGTAATAATTAAGTATATGCCTGCACAACTGCACTTAAGGTCAGTTCTTAGCAATTTAATTACAAAAGAAAGTTAATCACATTTAGGCAGGCTCTCCCAAGCTTGCTTTTTTTTCCCCTTCAATCATTTTTCCTCTGTGTTCAAAATTAATTAGTGCTAGCTAAAAAAAAAAAAAAAAAAGTTACTAGATTGACACCTCAGAGTCTGTTATTCTTCCTCTATTCATTGAACAGTCAGTGTGCAAGCGAGACAAATATTTTTCACCCAGTTGTTCTTTGTTATTGACATTATTTTTAGAAGTTTCTATGTTAATATATATTTAATATGTAGAAATTTGTGACCACCAGATATTATGATGCTTACCCACACTGCTCCCAGATTCAGGAATATGAATACCTAAATTCAGCCCTTGTCTCTAATAAATCATGAAACACATTGAAAACTGTGAGAATGTGCTGACAAACACTTTCCTGGTTTTCTCTAGTTGATTTAGTCTTATTTTTCTTGAGGAATCTTCTCGTGCCATGTTCATAAACTCAATTCTGTAGCCACAGACACTACAAATTACTTAGGAAAAGACAGACATATAACCAGACATTTTCCAAAACACATACCTCCAGAAAGTAGGCATTTAAAGAGAAAAAATTACTATGAGAAATGAAATTAAATGAAATCATGGGGAGTTCACAATCAATTTGCAGAGTACAGCTATGGGAACTTCACCCAGTAATTCACATACAGCACCAATAAACATGCCTCCTAAGACAAATGTCTTATCCTGACTGAACAGCAGCTTTGCCCACAGATAAATCCACAGGAACCTGTAGCCCTGATTCACATCCATGTGTGCTGGGAGTATCAGACCTTCTGGATCATTGCCATTTTTCACAGCTACTGGGATTCTTACTGAGGGTGCCAGCCCAGAAAAGTTAGTTTTTGTTTCCTTTTGGGATACCATCCCCCTGCAAGGACAGACACTTGCAGTTTCTTTTCATGTTAGTGTGCCTTTTAAAGAGGAAATTTCCCAGCAAGGTAGCTCTGTTTTATGTATCTTGCATGTTAATTTGCAAATGTTTGAATCAGATTTTTTTTTTTTTTCTGGATAAGAAGGATGCAAAATATTAGTGAAAATCCATTTATAAACTCTTCCTCTCCTCCTCCCTGGAGAGCTGCTCTAAGTCTTTTCCTCCACTACAGAGCAATGTGCGTGAAGGTGACAAAACACCACTTTTAAGTCTGCCCTCCAGGGTCCTTTTGTCCTCCATGTTCAAACAATAAAAATACAGAGGAGAAAAAAAAAAAAAGAGGAAAAGCAAAGATGAATAAGAAGAAAACCCAACAAAACAAACAAACCAGTATACTTAGAAAACAGTTTCTAAAATTCTTTACATTTTATAAGGAAATTCTGTTTCAGATAAACTGTTTTGACACAAATGCCCTGCAAAGTCACTGATACCTTTTAAACAGAAAACTTCCCACCTTTCTCAAGTAGATAATTTTTTCTGGTCAATATTGTCCCACCTCATAATCATTTAAGTGATAAAATAACTGACCAATATCCAGATTTATATTTTCTATTAGTGCAGTTACCTGAACAGTTATTAGTTTCCTCTTAGATAATAACAATATTATGAATAACCTTTATAAATATTCCACACAATGATGGCAGTTCTGAATAAAATAGCAAAGAGAAAAAAAAAAAAAAAAAGAAAAAAAAAAAAAAAAAAGAAACAATGAAAGGAAGGACAAAATACCCCAGCTGCTACCAAATCTTGAGCTATGACTGTGTGCTCTGCATTTGAAACTTCATCAAAAGCAACAGGCACAGATCTTGGGGCGGAGGGGCGGGGGGCAACAGGAAAAGATATATAAGCTATAAGAAATATCAAAGGACACCTTTGCTGGTGGAATATTTTTCATAATATCTTGACACTACAGAAGGCAGGATGGTGATCAGTAAAAATGAGTACAAGTATGAAACAAATAGAAAAGTCAATGAACACATAGAATGCATCAGGTATATTCAATAGATCATCAGCAAAGGAAATCAGCCCAGAGTATTTTCAACTCTCTGTCAGTCTATTTATGTATATATCTATTTATCCAAACATTATTCAACCCAAACAGGAAGATCAAGAAGCCCGAGATTCAAAAGGAAATCTGATGATTGGACAGGGATGAGATAGTCACGTGCGTATTTGTCAGCAGTGGTGGACAGATGGACTCAATGAATTAGTTGGTCACTTCATATCCTTTTGTCTCTCTTTCCCATGGTACCTACAAGATCTTGAGAAATGCCTGGAAAAACTAAACTCATTTTGTTTATGAGATAGAGATGCCTATGTCCTTATCAGGATGCAACATCCAATCACTACTAACAATAATGAGTTTCTTAGACTGTAGGCTCTTAAATGACAAAACACACCATTGAATACAGAATTAACCAAAGGGATAAAATGACAGTGAATACCTTAATATCTCAAAAAGTTTTTAAAGGAGGAGGAAAAAATTAAGTTTGCAACTTGTGGGAAAGCAGATGGGAAAACAAGTCTGTGTTCTAAATGAAAGTACTCAGACCCCCACAATAAATGTTGATTCTTTCTTTTTTTTTTTTTTTTTAGCTATTTCAAATTGTGAAATGAATTAGAAATCTTCCTGTTTACTCTGTTTTTGTATTTGCACCACAGACAGCATAACAAATGTAGTAAGGTCTTAACCAGGAAAAAAATAGGTGAATAAAGTCTCTTGAGATAACCATTCATTTTTGAAAGCCATTCATAATGATGAATGTCTGTGAAATGCACCATAAGGGGAAAATTGCTCATCTAATCTCCACCTTCTTCTTGGTGGTGACAACAAAGAGTTAGTAGAGAAAATTGAAATTCATAGAGAACTTTAAAGTTTTTTCAAGATTCCTCAAATGTT
This sequence comes from Vidua macroura, assembly GCF_024509145.1. NCBI lineage: Eukaryota > Metazoa > Chordata > Aves > Passeriformes > Viduidae > Vidua > Vidua macroura. The sequence goes on from NC_071611.1 coordinate 6,453,019, forward strand.
TGCTACATTTCTTTGAGTTAGTCTTTGTCTTCTGCTACACAACTGGTAGAAGGAGAGAAGAAAGGTGATTATCTTGTTTTCTAAAGACTAAGAAAATGTTCTGTCCTTACAAATTACGAGAACATATGTAAGTACAATCTGTAGTTATTGTTATATAAATTCAGGTCAGTGATAAGGAAGAACCTGTGACTTACTAAAGTGTTTTTGCCTGTTTCTCTCTTACCCTTATTAACCACTCATTATTGTGGGCTTGAATTTCCCATTACAGATTTCCTGGGTCAGTTAAATCCATATTTCCTTCACAGGAGTTGAGAAGAGTTTGAACCATTCTCCATGCTCTCTTCTTCCCCGGTACTTGACATCGCTTGCCTGGAAAGCCTTTATTTCCTTGATTCCCAGTTGGTATCCGAGATGGAGCAGAGCAACACAACCTCAGGGACCATCAGTCAGTCCTGGTTAAAGCTGCAGCCCTGACATGACAGGCCTGGAGGTTTTTTTCTTTTTTTCCTCTTAATTTACCACACTGAGTATGACTCAATATTTTCTGCTTATGGTTCATCTTTGTCCTCCTGCACACAAGGGAGCTTTCACTATCCATCTATCTCTAAAAAAGTACTTTCAAACAAAAAAACATCAAGATGAAGGTGATATAAGGAATGCCAAACCGTGGTGTGACTCTTTTAGCTCTCCAACAAGAGACATGTCAGAAATGGGGTTGGGTGTGATGATTGTTATAGATTCCAGCACCATGGATTGAACCAGGTACCATCCAACCTGAGATGCAGGTATTTTCAACAGCTGCAGCAAAACAAGCTGTCTACTTGATATAATGAGGGCCACAGAATACCTGCTGCACAGTGGGAAATCCTAGCAAATATCACACTACAAAGCAAGTCCATGAGGAAACAAACAGGTTAAATAAAACAATTTGTCTGATTTGATAAATAATGGAAAATTGTTTTCTTTCCAAAGCTTCCCAAGTATATTTAGCTAAGATATTATTAATAATTTAATCATCTCTCCCATCTCCCTCCTGACTCTGATCAGTTGGAGAATCTGACACATCCAGACAAAAAAACCAGTATCACTTTAAACAAACAACCCTTTAAAATGGGCAATCATGGCTCTTCCACTCTCATGTGAAAAATGAGAGTGACAAATTTATATATATATGGGTTTTTTTAATTTCTAGATTATGCCAACTTCAATCTAGTGGCTTGTACCATTTTAATACAAGATCCCAAGACCTCCTCAGCTGGCTCAATAGTAATGTCTGTAAAGAGAAGCTTGATTGATCATATCTGAACTGTATGAGAAAGAAACATGAAACAAATTACTCTGTACCTTTGCCAACACATAGACACACAGCATAGCAGACCTTGCTCAGGAGACAGAAAAGAATTTAACAAGACTAAATGCAGGCATCAGTGGTCCCTTCAGAGATAAGGGTCCATGTTGCATAAGCAAAGGTCTTGCAGAGGCAGCCTGTGTGTTCCCAGGGCTTTTCAGTGTGCCCCCCTGTCTATCACACAGTCACACCTTGGTTGTGGCTCATACGAGGTTGTGTACAGAAGTATTGATCCTTGGAATTTCTACATGCAGCTTGATTTTGAGGTAATATTGGTAAAGAATTGGTGTAGGTTATCTGCTTATATTTGTATGGTTGTCTTATAGCTCCTTTTTAATTTATATTGGGTGCTCCTTCTGTCTTCAGACTTCGCAGAAGTGTCTCTCTAAGGGTGCATTCTGACCTAAATTAATCTGGGAATGATTTTTTGGACTTGACAGTGCTAGGTTAAAGGTTTAACTCAATGACTTTAATGGTCTTTTCCAGCCTAAGTGATTCTGTGATTCTATGATTCTAAGACAGGACAGATTGTGCTTCAGGCAAGGGGAACAGTCAGAAAAGTGTGCTGATCCGCAAATTATTTATATGAGACTGACCATTTCTTAGCCTTTAACTCCTCTGTTTTCCTGAACTTTTTTCCTTCCTAAATCACCTAATTCCTCAGTATCTCATAACAAGTCTGGTGCAATCCCAAAGCACTTTTCCTCTGCACTCTTTATGACATCCCACACTTTTGCTCTCTTTTTCTGGAAGGTGATCCCAAGAGCTGCTCCTGATGCCTCGTGGTGATGGGTGTCATACATGCATAGTGGGGCAAAGGATTTATTGGACAGTTTGGGTCAGGGAAGACAAGGAATTTATTTACAGGAAGTCCTTGATTTGGCTCCCTGTCTGGCATTGTACCCTTGTGGTCCTCTGGGCTAGTGGTCATGGGTATTTAGTGGATTTATGGACTCTGGGATAGGCATGAGGTAACCTGGCAGCGCACTGAGCCCCCCCAGCTTCTGTGTTCTCTAGCTGCTACTGTGTCATGGTCTGAAAATAAGCTTTTATCATAAAACCTAACAATAAGAGCTAAATCTAAACCTCTGTAACTGAATTTGTCCTAGCACTGAGTCTAGGTCCAGGTGTGGGTAAGATTTGATTTTTTTATCCTTCTAATATTTGAACTCGGGGAACAGGGTCATTACTCCATGGAAAAAAACAGGAAACAAAACCACCATGTTTGAGTTGGTTTCTTTTTTGTTTGTATGTGGGTTTTTTGCTTTGTTTGGGCTTTTTGTGTTTGTTTTGTTTGGTTTTTGTTTGTTTTGTTTTGTTTGTTTTGTTTTGTTTTGGCATTATTCCTGTTGGTTTTGGGTTTTTTCAGCTTAAAATATCTACATAGATATCATGAGAAGGCAAAGGGTGAGAAATTATCTATGGTTCAAGGCCTTAAGAATCTCTACTTCATTTTGTTCAAAATGGTGGCTTTATCATGGTGTTTAGACAGAACTGTGCAACTCAAATAAAATCTCATTCTTAACTGTTTTAAAAGGACATATGGAGCTAAAAGGCAAGATGCTGACCTCTTTTGGAGATCAGGATTTTACCTTGTGTGTGCTGCCAATGAAGATTTGAACTTCTCAGGTGTGGTCAGTGGAACTTCTCCGGTGTGGTCAGGCTTCTTCCTCATTTTCTGGTGCCTGGATTTAGGCCCTGGGGTCTGACTTGTGATGGTGTGTGCTGGGCCAGAGGAGCTAATGCGAGGAGAGGGGGACTGTGCACTCAGCATGTAAAATGTGATATGAGGAAAGAAAGCAACAAAATTATTCAGTTCAACTTTAAGCACCCTGTACCCCCTCATGAGCTGGTGCAGAATTATTCTCTGGAGAATAATCTCCTTCCATTGATTCTTGATGGGATGAGGATACACTGTCTTGATAGCTCTGGCAGCAAACTCTAGTGCAGGGAGCTGGGTGACTGGCACCCTCTTGCTCACAGAGTGGGTGTGCCACAGGAATGATTCAGCTCTTGTTACAAGGACCACCAGATTACCCACAGGGCTGATAATATCCCTCTGCTTGAAATAGTGTTTGAAGACTATGTGCTAGATAGGAGTGGGGTCACAGGAACTGGGATGCACCCACAGTGCGGAGGATTCTACCTGAACTAGTCAAAGTCTCTTTATAGTCAAGGGAGAGAAGTACTACTCCTTAGGGGGTGATTCATTTCACTCTAAAACACACATTTAAAATGGGTCACCTCTTAAAATGCCTCTTTCTTCCCCCTCTTTGGAGGGGAAGCCTGGAGCAGCTAGCTGAGATATAAATATATATGTGTGGGATCTCTGCAAGGAGGTGAGGTGAATCCCATTGTTGGTAATCAACGGTTGGAAAGCACATATAGGTTCATTATGTACAAAATGAGGCCCATTCAACCTGAGTGTTGAATGAGGCAGGACACCCATGGAGTGAACAACATGTCTTCATGTAATTAAAAGTGCCTTCATAATTGACAGACACAACTGGAGAAAAGGCAAATATCACTAGCAACCTTATTTCTGATGCTTACCAGTGCCTAAGTGCTTGACCTTATAAATTCCATAAGCATCATCTAGGTATACATATATATGTGTGTAAACAATCAAAATATTAAAAATTTTTGTTTAGATTTTTCTCTGCATTTATAATAAAACAGATCCTTCACTAATGTAAACAAGGGTAATTCTATTTTCTTCTGTACATTTGTGACAGTTTCTCTTAACTGAAGAGCTGGCCTGGTTTGTGCTATATGTCTTCATTTTTAAGTTCCACAGACATATAAAGTGAATCAATATTTCCACAGTTATGCTGACGCACCTCCACTTATAATTGCTGACAAGATCCAAAACTAAGTGGCAGCCTCACAGTGAATGAGATAACTTTTTATTTCTGTTTTGCCGAAGCTTATCTTACCTGTTTTGCTTAAAGATAAGCCCATACTGAGTATAGTAAAACCAAGTCTAACTTGTGTTGGAAAGCTTACTGGCTATAAACAGCGCAGTTTCTGGATGGGAGATACAGTAGCTAATACTAGCTTGAGATGAAGGAAAGAAGGAATTTTCTTGCCAAAGGACTAAGAGAGTTGGATGTCGTTATGAAACAACTGTTTGGTACATCTGTCTTGATGAGTTTTAGAAATAAGAAACTGGAAGTTCTTCAAAGCCCCCAAAACTGAAGGAATGTTATTTAATGCTTCCAAGAAGCCCTGGGCAGAAAATAGAGTTTGGCACTTAAATGTTTCCCTGGAGGACATTGTGTGATATATTTTACATGTTATTTCTCAAAGTCATGAATCTCATGGACCTAGGGACAGACTATTCAGTCCCCAGCTGTCATTTGACTTCTGCACACAGAGGACTACACAGTACCAATTTACACCACTTTCTGGTTGGCTTCATTTAATATATACTTGTACTCTGGAATGTGACAGGGAATAAGCCTCAGTCTAAAAGAGGGGCACTAACCTGCCCTGTAGCTACACATTGTGGTTTTACAATCCCACTCTTAATCTTGTCTCTAGTGTTTTTTATAGTAAGAGGGTTACTCATTTCAGCCCAAAGTCCTGACATTATCATTGCTTAAGGGTGTTCCACAAACAAATTAATGCTTGAGATTTCTTTGAAAGCTTCTGGCCATAGAAAAAATAAAATTTCTAGCAGAATTGGGTCATGCCAGTAGTGATAGACACATCCTGACTTTGTGGGGTTGAATTCCTGACAGTGGGTGAGAGAGACAGGGAGAACTGTGTCTCATGACCTAGAGGTGGTTCCCATTAAAGGGATAATAATGGGCAATATTGCTATCAACTAGATTAAGTTCTGAATTAATGACTAATTCCCACTGAAGCACCAGTCTTACATTTCTAACCACAAGGCAGTACTAATCATGGCTGGAGGAACATTTACTCAGCTTGGAGGAATAGGGAATGGAAGCTCTAAAGGTGGCAAGAGGAGTACTTTAGTTTCTCCAATCTGAATAGAGAAGGGCAAGTAAAATATTTAACAATACTTGAAATACATTGTCATTCTTCACAAGCAATGCTCTTAGAAAACAGCAGTAAGATCTTGGTGGAAATGAACTTTGGAAGACAAATCCCTCATAACCCTGCCTGACCATGTTTAACCACTGAGATATTTCAATGAGTTGAGACTGGAGAGCTTCCTGTTGAAGAATCATGTGATTTTGTCCACTAGCATCACTTCTGCTACAACAGGAAATTACATTCCTCCAAACATGGCTTTTAAAAGCAATTCAAAGCACTTCTAATCAGAGTCTTTGCTCTTGCAAAATGTAAGGCAAAAACTCTCCTAGATCCTTGGTCTAGTGTCAATTTACTTCAAACTGCCAGTTTATTTCTTACAATCAAACTATTCTTTCAGCATGTCTTTGGGTCATACTCCAATGAGTTCTATAAGTCCTCTATTATAATTAATTTTCCCTTCAAAAACCCTAATTTTTTTTAAACAAACAAACAAAAGACACCAATCAAACAAACAAAACCCCATACACAAAAAAAAAAAAAAAACAAGAAAAAGAACCCATAAACAAACCAAAAATAAAAACAAAACAAAAAAAACCCCACAAAAGCTCACAAACAAATAAACAAACAAACACAACATAAACGCCCCAACCTGTTTTCTTTCCCAGGGGAAAGTTTGTTTTACTTCCCTATCATCCCCAACAAAAACAGGTTTTATTGACTTTGATGTGAAGCTTTAGCCTCCTCTAGATTCTCCTGGGAAACTTTCTGCTGTGCTGGGGAACTGCTGAAAATTAATGAGGAATTCTAAGTTCAGTTTTGTTAAATATGGTCACACCTAGGGCTGTCTTATTCTGTGTAAGAAAGAATTGGAAAACAGGAAGTATAGAAGCTTTTGTAAGAGATGCTCTAACAGATCTGTGTTTTTCCATCTGATCTTTTCCTTCTCTGATGAACAGTAGATTATTTAGAGAAAGTGTCAAAAAATCCACAGTAGTAAGGCAGGGAATGAAAAGTTCCCTAACAGCCTTCAGAGTTTAAGTTTAAAAAGGATAATCTGACCATTTGCTCTCCTTTCCACTTTCATTCTTGCCAGAATTGCTGCCAGTGTATATCTGTGGTATCTCATTAATGGAAATAAAAAATGACTAGTTTTGATCCCAGTAAGGTCCAGTAAGGTGCAGGGGAAAACCATTCATCTGGTTCAATTAACTCAAGAATTCAAGCTACACCTTTTGACTATAAAATCCAAAACTATCCTTTGCTCTGAAAATAGAGTTCTTAACAAAGCAGAGTCTGGGTGAGTGAGGACAGGAGAAAATAAGCTTCACACCGCCTGTTTTCAAAGTGACAGGTTAAATCCTCAAAGATGCTGCACACCTACAACTCCCATTGAGGTCTCCATAGCAAAAAAAAAGTTATCCTACTAAATGCTTAACTTCTTCCATTTTCCAGGATTTGAACCTTTCCTTCTATTTTGGAGAAACTTGTGTTGCTCATGCCAGCTTGAATTCTGCTGAAAGGAAGGAAGGTACTGTTTAAGCTTGAGGCCTGAATGAGGCCAAGTCACATTGGCTGTTTTGTGACTTGGTGCATGCAAAGCAAGGATTATAATACCTGTGAGGTCTGAGGATGAGTGAAAAGGTGTAAAAATGTTATGAAAATGGGATCAGTATACACTCAGATCCCTTTAGTTTGTCTAAGTTGTTTATCATATGCATCTTTGTAGGTTTTTAGCCACATCCAGTTTAATATGCACTTACTAATTGTTTTGGTGTTGGCTTTTATTTTTTTCCCCATTGGGAGATTTAGCATCAGCTGCAGTGTTAGATACATCTTGGTGTTATGGATTTCATTGAAATTCTCTTACTGTGAATTCTTATTCCCTTATCTGGGATGGGATTTGCCAAGAAGGACTTCTCTGAAGTACTTTTCAGTGATTCACTCTCATGTTCTCTATCAGCAGTTTATCCAGTTTCCAGAAATGTTGGGCAGAGAAGTGGAACCATGAAAATTACCTCGTGGACAATTTGTTGCTGTTGCTGTCGTTATTTTTGCCTAAGATTCTATTAGAATTAAATATGCTATGACAGTTGGAGGTATAATCTTTCAGATAGAAACTGCCAGATTTGAATATAGCTATTATAAAAAGGGAGATAAAATACAAATCTGAGGGTTAAATCTCTGATGGTGAATCTTATCTCAGTGGCTGAATGCACCCATAGTAGCCCTGTTTCACTTTCCTTGTTAATCAAAAAAAAAAAAAAAAAAAAACAGGCAAAAAATAGTGATGATGGGGAATTGAACGTTGAAACGATTGCCTTATAAAGTAATGATAAAAAAAACCCAGGAAAATCTCCCAAGCTCCTATTAAATTTACAAGTTTAAAACAATGCTAGGATTTCATCAGGGCAACCAGATATGAAATTCCAGTTTTTGACTGAAATGCTAATGAGAGAAGCTCACAATTAAAGGGAACTTGCTATTCTTAAATGCTACACTTTCAATTAACAGGTCCATCATGGAACTTAAAGCCTCTTCTTAATTTATAAAATGTTTTCATTGATGAATATCCAGTGGTTATTCAGTTCTTTCCAAGGAAAATTTAAAGCACAGAACAGAGTGTCAGCAACCCACACTTATCAAGGAATTTTCATGTCTTTTTTTTTAAATAACCACCCCAGCTCAGCACTGTCATTAAATATGATAGAAGAAGAAAAAAAAAGAAAAAAAAAAAAAAAAAAAAAAAAGAAAGAAAAAAAAAAAAAAAAAAAAAAAAAGAAAAAAAGGTATTTTTTCTCTCTGTTCTTTTCCTTAAGGATCTAGATAGATCACAGGAGGAGTAACTCACCCCCTCAATTTCTTCATAACAGGACAAGGGCTTTTTAAACCTTCCTGCTCCTAGAAGAAAAGAAAATGAAACAATGAGATAAATTCAAGCAACCTAAGCCAAAATATCCAAAGAGTGCAACGTCTATTATACATACAAAAGAGTAGATTAGAATGGTGTCTGAAGGATTGAAATTACCAGTATTTTGTATGATGATAAATCAAAGTATTTAGGATGTCAAAGATCCTTAAACATAATTAGTTTTAGCGAAGTCAATAGAACTTTTAAGATAATCCTTCTAGTTCAGATAGTTGAAAATATGTACCACAGTAGTTTCCTAGAATAAGTGGTGTATGTCCATCTACTCTGCCTCTTATATGAGAATAAGGATAATAATGTTCTTATAATCTTAAAACATTATTAAGATAATATCTCTTAAAGTCCAGATGCCATGTTGATATCACATCTCTATTGTATTTGTGACTTTCTTTTCACCTGACAATGTTCTCTTTCATTTTGTTATTCCATTTAAAGTGAAATATTTCCAAAACAATCAGCATTGTCTCATTTATGTCTCTTCTTGACATTTTTAAATTTAAGTGTTCAATTTTCTTTGCATTGTAAAATCCTTGCTCTTGCATCATGTTCCAAATATAATGATTGGTGAATTCTGAGGTTCAAAACTTCTGCTTTTAAATGTAGTACTTTAGGTTAGTAATCAGAGACTATTTTGAAAATGTGGTGCCTACAGTATATATGAATATGCTAATCAGCTAAACTTGATAGTTCTCATTTGTATTAATGCAAATTAGGCAGCTATACTTTCCACCAAATATTTTCCTCAGTATTTATTAGAGAAATCAAAATCTCTTTCCACCCATAATAAGTCCTAATATTTCATCTTTACACTTTAAAGGGCGTGTTTTATTTTAGCTTAATCTAATTTCATTGAACAAAATTGCATCTAAAGGCAATATAAAGTTACAATTTGTTCCATGGCAAATAATAAAAATGGACTTTTAATTTTGTATAAATTTGGCCTTTCAGTTTGTGCATTTCAATTAAACCTCTCCTGTAATCCAAATGGTAGAACACACTTTGTGTTCATTTGGCCTTGATGACTGGCATCCAGTATGGCTTGAAGACTGGTGTTCCTGGTGTATCCTTCCCTGTTGCCTTCATCCTTTCTCAACTCTCAATCTCAGTTTTCTCCCATAAAGATTCAGATTTTTCTACTTACTCAGATAAGCTGGAAATAAAACCTGAATGAAACCTGATCCCATCTGAATGGGATCAGATGTGCCCAGCTTTCAAAAAAGGGCAAGGACTGGTAAGCATTCACAACAATCTGGGCTTGTTCTGGCCAGTGGACCCTGGATCTGGGACTGTTACTCCTTCAGGTTTCCTTATTGAGCACCAGGATAGCACTAGAGTTGAGGTGGAGCCCAAAGAGAAAATTTGTAAGAACAGTGTGGAGAAACCGCCTCTGTTTTTCTAAGTACATCAGTGTGTGAGACCGTGCTGAAGTCCTTATTATCTTTGTCCATCTAAAATTGTTATTAATAGCAAAAATATTTTTGATGTTAGCAATTTTGTCTTTTCAATGTGAAAACTATAGGACTGCTCTATACTACATCATCCTTCAGAATTATATTAATTTTACTCCAGGATCACATGATAGCCATTCTCTTCTGAAGTAGAAAAACAAAAGGAACTCCAGCATTAGTATTAGGAAAGTTTCCAGTGTGACAAAGACCTGCACGATGAAGAGAAAGATCTGAGCTGAATGTAGCTGCTCCCACCCTCAACAGAGGTGAGATAGAGCTTTGATGGGGCACCATGAGTACACTTTCCAAAATTCCTCATGAGTACACTTTTCAAAACTCCTCTTGAGTATGTTTTCCAAAAGTCCTCATGAGTATGCTTTCCAAAACACCTTTCCACATACCCTCATGTGTGGCTTGTCTAATAGGGACAGGACCAGCTGTTCTTTAGGTTTTACTCAGACCCAAATGCACAGTTGAACCCCATACCTGATTTGCCCATGCATGCTGATGTAATTAAGATGATTAACAATATATGTTCTGCAGAGAAATAGCTGAGAGTAGCTTCCAAGGCTTGAAGCCTTGAACTTCTTTTGGAGCTTTAAATGTAGCTTTAGACTTGATGGCTTAGCAGTGACTGGTTCTGTGTCCAGTAGAACTAATGAAACCTGATTTTCTCTGGCATTGTGTCTCGTGGCCAGACCATGTGTGTCAGGGAAGGTACAAACCCCAATCCTGGGGTTGAGATCTTCAAAACTGCGTTCCTCCTCTGTGGGCTCTTTGGAGTCTAATGAGAGTGGGCTCATGCTGCAGCCTGTCATTAGTGGCCATGCTAAAAGAGTGTTTCTCTGCTACTCAGATGCCTCTTTTCTGAAGCTCACAATAATTTAATATCCTTGACACCTTCAACCCTCAGTTAAATTTGATTGAAATGAACTAATCAGTCTGTAAAGTGAGACTGACAGACAAATAGGAAGAGATGTGTGTACTCTTTGACTATGATAAGCCTCATTTCCCTCAGAAACCTGGGTGAAAGAATAAAATCCATGATGCTTTCAGTTTAATTTTGGTTTTCTGTATTTATTGTTTTCTTTTTTTTTTTTTTTTTTTTTTTTCCCTTGGCCAAACTAACCCCAGCACTAAAAGCAGAGCAACCTTGACATCAGAGTGAAAGGAAAAAGAAAGGAAAAGAAAGGGTCAAGCTATTCCAGTGGGGGAAAAAATAAGGGAAACAGTTTTGGTTTTGGTTTTTTTTTTGTTGTTGTTGTTTTTTTTTTTTTTTTTGGTTTTTTTTGTTTTGTTTTTGTTTTTGTTGTTGTTGTTGTTGTTGTTTTTTCTTTTTAACTGCAGTAGAAATCAAATGCCAGAGCTTTAATGGAAAAAATCTCACTTTTTTTTTGTTGTTTTGTTTTGCTTTGTTTTTTGTTTTGTGTGGTTTTTTTGGTTTGGGTTTTTTTGTTTTTTCCTGGGGAAGAAGGAGAAGATGGGAGAGAGGAGGAGGAAAAAAAAAAGCTAAGCGACTGTCAGATCAGCTCAGGATCTCCATTAGAATGCAGAGTGCTCCAGAGTAATTACAAAACAGCTGTAATGGAAAATTGGTAGTCAAACCCATTTTCCACCAACTAGAACGGTGAATGGGCTCCATTATGTTCCTAATTCTCATTAACTTAATTTGCATAGGAAACAATGAAGGAATACCTAATGAGTTAGACTCAGCTAGCAGCAGATCGATACCCCTGTGAACAGGGGTTCGACCCATAATTACAGGACATGTGGCAAAGCCAGAATGTTTCTCCTCTTACATAGGGGAGATGGAAAGGTTGGCCTTGCTGTTGTTATTTATTTAAAGGCTGGAGATGTGTTGCCTACAGGGGCGGGAATTTGTTGCTGTTTGGAGGTGGGAGAGGGGGAGGGTTAGTTTTTTTCTTTCTCACTTTGTTCTGTGGCTTTTAGAAAGAAGTTTATTATTTGAATTACACTGTTGCCTTAAAGAAGGAAATTCTTAAAAAATGATCTTTTCAGTCCAAAGTTTAATAACTGTGATGTGGTGATGCTGTACATGGAGGGCTGCAGCCAGCACACTCGCTGCATGTTTTCTGGGCCAACTAAAACCTGGACAAATACACATAATGCACCATCGCACCCCAGATTTTGAGCCTAGACAAAAGGCAGAGCCTGCTCACCTGGGCTCAGCTCTGTGCAAACACAATCACACGGTATTAGAGGACCAACAGATGTAAATACCGCTGGCTCAGGGTGTGTGTGTGTCTCTTTGCAGTGTAATCCCAGGAAGGTCTCTGTTCAATTCCTGTTCTTGGCAGCGTGGCCGTATTTGCAGTCTTGGACATGTGCATTCAGCTCTCTGGCCTTTAACTCCTGCATGTGGGACAAGGATAGCAAATCCCTGCTCTGGTTTAGACCCTACACTGTGTAGGGAAGGCTCTGGATGATCCAAAAGTTAAGGTAATCTGAATGAGGAATATTTACTCTGACAAGTAACGACTGTAAGCAAGATGAGATGCTGCCATTCTGTACATTGAGACAATTTTTCTGTTTTTCCTGATTTGTCAGTCCTAGACTACAGTAGCTAGATCATGCTTATAGATATCAATACAGTTACTGGAAGTGGTTGAATCTCTCCCAATAGTTTCATAGCTTAATTTAGTATCTATTGTTTTTTCTGAGTGAAATTTCCCTTGTGAAGAAGACTTAAAAAAAATAAAAAAAGAGAAATTCCAAAAACAGCATTATGTGAGTCCTTCAAAGAGTTTTAAATTAATGTTACCATATTTTTGTACGTTCTGCAGCTGTGCAGTCCTCACAATGCCAGCGGGAACATGCTGTGGCAGATTCTGTAAGAAATGCATTAAAAGAAAAATGCCTGCCTTAACAAGCTCACAGCCCACCCAGATCAGGAAAACAGAGGAAATTGTCCCATTCCCCTTTTCACAGACCTGAGTCACTGAATGATTCAGTGACAAGTCCAATGTCAGACTCAACTTCAGGTTGATGATTTATTACTGCAACCTCTTTAATGTATTATATAAGCAAAAATTGTAGGATGCCTAGATTTTGGTGTCCCACTGTGCTAGTTTTTCCATATGACATAAGAAAAAGGAGGTGGCACTATGAAGGCATTGTGCTATGAAGGCATGCCCTGGGTGTAGGAATCTCTAGCAAATATTGTATTCATAGGACCTAAGGAAAACTTTGGGCTCATGTCAAGACTGCAAGTAAGGGTTGGGTGTTGGAAAAGGCATTTAGCTTAAAAATCATTGCTTCTTAGAGTGGATGAGTAATTGTACAGTTGTGAGATCTTCAGGAAATGGCAATAAGTGGGAACAACCGGGAAAGCATCTCCCTTATGTATGTTACATGACAGTATCTGATTTGCTCTCAGTGGGGTGGGGAGCATCTGCAGACCCAGAGACAGTGAGGTGACCAGTGGATTCTGACTCATTTCCCCATGGCAGGGGTCAGCAGGTGGCACTCACACACAGCCTCAGGAGGTGCCAATGCCACTGGAGTAGTAGCAAGTTTCTCTTTTTAGAAATGCTGCATCATTCTTAGATCTTTGCTGCAGTTCCTTTGTGGGAAGCTGTGGCAAACAGCTCAGGAAGGGTTTTTTTTCTGTCATAGCATTTCTGACTTAACACAGAATTGCACTTTGGGAAGTGGTTTGAAGTCCGTGAAAGCTGGATGGTCCAAACTCTGATTTCATAATTTCTGTTAAATAAGTAACATATATAATATCAATACATTATCAAGATGAACCCTTATATAGAGTCATGAATTCCTTCTTCAGCTGCAAGACCAAGATGTGTGCAAGACCAAGATATCTGCCTGCAATGAGAAGTAACACTGTTCAATGTTACTCAATCTCTTTTAAAAACCCTCTTATATGTTTTATTTGCAAATGTTTATTTTTGCTCAATTTCTCATCTGCTTTAAAATAGAGAATCTTCTTGGAAGTCAACAGTATGTTTTTCCCATTGATGTGTTGATCATATGTGTTTATTTAAGTTTGTAGCTGGGTAAAGAGGATAGAACAATATTCTGGGCCTCTTGAGATCAGAGGTCCATCTCCTGTGCACTTGATTCAGTGAGGGTACTTAGCCAAGTGATTTTGTCATCCTTTGCTCCCCTTCTCTGTTTCAGTTTTTTTTTCATCTTCTCTATTCAGATATCTCTGCTCATGTTCTCACTCATCCTTTCTTTATCTGATTTCACCACAACAAATAGAAAAAATAATCACGATAATTTAAAATACTTTATTCTGGGGTTTGACTCACGAAAAAAGCCTTTTGTCCAGATTTAGACTGTCAGCTTTGATTTGAAGGAACTGTAAGCAATCGCTGCATTTAAAAATATTATGGAAACCAAAAGACCAATCTTTCTACAAGACAGAACCCTGCATTCACCCTCTACTGGTTAAACTAAACTCAGGATCAATGGCTAGTACTTGAAAATTTCGTTCTGAATTATCGTTGCTTTGTATTACTAGTTGCATTTGTTTAATTAAAGTAACACAGCTGTACAGTATGTAGCCTGTGATCAGGCAGTAACATAATACTGTACAAGCACAGCAATAATTGGATAGCATAATGAAATGAATGGTGGTTTTGGGGATTTTTTCGTTTGGGTTTTTTTTTTTTTTAATATAATGAGATTTCATCGTTTTATACAAACAGGTAATTAGTTCTTAGAAATACGGGTAGAGTAAATTATCTGCAAATTTGAACTGTCAGCAAATATTTTATATAGCTCAGCTGAAGAGGTAAAAATGTTTTGTTTTAAGTCTCTTGAAATTCAAACCAAAATGAAACCAGTATGAAATTAAGGTACTAGTAAGAGCTGAAAGTTTTCAGCTTTTTCAGGCCATCTGCCATAATGCCTACCAAGCTTGCAGGGGAACTTTTGTAGGTGACAACACATTTCCCATTCCCTGGGCAGCACTGCACACAACTGCAAGACATCACCCAACCAGATCACTGTGCATGAGATTCCTTTTCTTTAGACTTTTCAGATTAACTTCTTTATAAGCCCATTCGCCAAATGTGCCACAATTTGGAGATACTTCCCATAAATGGATATTTCAAAACCAGGTGTTTGTGGTAATAGGAATACATGTAGAAGAAAGGTGCCAGGTTCTGGTCTGGAGCTGCAGTCAGTGCAGATCTGCTTCTAGGCTAATACCGAATCTGTTGCTCACTTTTGGAAAATTAATGCTCTCCCTTTATGTGTCATGATCACGTCCTGGTAAGGAAGGGTGAGGAGGGAGATAAAACATGTTAGCATAGGTTAACATTCAGAGGGTTTGGCAGGCAAGCTCAGAAGTCAGGGGATGTGACTGCCTGCATTGTGTCCTGAAAACAATCCATCTTCCTGCTCAGACACTCCTGATGTTTAATTGATACATTTCCGCCTTCCCCCTTGTTGTTAATATTTAAGCAGGTGAGCGCAGTAGGCAACGGGCTGCTTGCAGTAGCCAGGTGGCCCTTGTCAGCAGCCTGCTGCACTGATCACCTCCCCTGAAATTTGCATTGCTTTTGTTCTCCTCTGAATGTACACCAACAGCTCCATTTTGAAAATGCAAACAAACAAACATATATCTAAACTTTCTCTGAAGGAAGCCTAACCCCCTTGAAGAAAGTTCCGCAGGGCCACTGCTAGATTCTTTTATTCTTCTCTCTCTCTATCTTTTTTTCCTCTCTGCTTTTTTGTTTGGCTTTCACTCTTGTTCTTAGCATTGCCTTCTTTCCTTTGTACTTTGATGCTTCTTTGGGGATGTGAGGAAGAAAAACAGTAACAAAACTAAGCAAAACAACAACAAAAAATAAAAAAGAAATCCCCGAACTCTAAGGCATTTACAGTTTGTATTCACATTAATTACACCTGACAACAAACATAGGAGAGTGTGGAAAATGAGGGGAATGTAACCAAGAAATACAGAGGCAGGAAGACTGGGGTACAGGGAACCATTATCCTTCCCTAGGGTCTCTGCCTTGAGAGCACAGCCTTCCAATGATCCAGAGTGAAAGGCGCTCTGCCTGACTTACTGGCTGGATCATTTTCTCTCCCCCCACCCCACTTTGGCTCTTTTCCAGAGCAGCAACCAGGTTGCAGGCAACTGATATATTTGCTCTAAGGGACGGCTGGTTCAAGTTAAGAGCCTCCAGCGTTCAATGGTCAGCTGCTTGGTGCAGAGTTAGATTAATGGAAGTAGCCTGTGGTTAGTATTTGCCCAGTTATCACTGAAGTGTCTGGGTCCAAATTCCCCATCGCACAACATTTAGGCCCATAAGTATCTGTCCTACACCAATCTCCTAGTATGGTAGCTCAACAGCACAGACCCTCTGGATGGGCTTGAGCTCAAGCCCTGTGCTAGAAATGGTTTCCTTTTTTACAGATTTTTTTTTAAATATTGAAGGGGTTAAGAAGGTACCGAAGAGCTTATTTTATTTTTATGTCATTAAAACCTCTTCTTTGGAAGCCTGGCTGAAATGAAAAGACTGTCCTGAAGCTTTCTCAGAACTTTGGACTTTCTTAATTCATTTATGAACACCTCTGAAAAATTCTGGGCACAAATATAACATTTCCATGCATGAAACAATGTACTGTCTTGAAGCTAGTACAGTCATCCACAACTGAGAAGGTCTGAATTTAAATCACTATAAACACAGAGGGAAGCCAGATTGTGATCCGGCTACCGAGATTACAGCAAACTTACAACTACCAACTTGGCTAAACTTGAAAAAGCGTTTGTGGCCATGAATGGAAGAAGGTGGCAATCATTCAAGCAATCCAGAATGAGGAATCTGTTTTCCTGAGAAAGGCAGCTTTATGTCAACAGACTAGTGTACTTTGCTCTGAGAACATGAACTCAAATATTCATCTTTTTTGACGTACTCATTTACATCTATTTAGCCCTTTACCCTCAATGCATGCTGCAGTTTGATGTAAAAGGCTGGTCCTGTAGTGTTCATCACTCTAGCCATTGTATCCATTGAAGTTTTTGAGCCCTGTAGAGAGTTAAAATAATTTCAAAGTGTCCCAGTGCCTGAGATCTCCTCGTACTGAGAACAAGTGTCATTCAAAGACCTGTGAATACCCTGAGTTACAGACAGCTAGCTCTATTTCTTTTTCTGCTGTGATTTGCTGTGTATCCTGGTGAGTCCTTGTCCTGGCTTATCTAATGATGTGAGAGTCATTGTCCTTACAAATTTACTGGTTGGTTTTGATTTAGTTTCGTTTGGGTTTTTTTTTGGCTTTTTTTTTTTTAATTTTATTTTATTATTGCATATAGCTTATTGTTTAGCAAAGCAGGCCTCCAATATTCCTGTCCTGGTTTGACACAAGACACCACTTGTTGTCCTGGATAAATCTGCAAGGATGTAAAGACAGGTATAGTCACCCATCTCTCTGTGTGGAATGCGAGATCATGACAAAGATGTTTTCATTGCTGTATGAAGGTACACAAACCTGGATCTACCAAAATAGTGGAGGTTCTGGATAGAAACAATGTCACTTGGAGAAATCCCAATTCTTAATCTTCTACTCCATTTCTTTTCTTTGTAACACAGAGCTTATGCACTGTTAAGGAGTTAATACCAGCAGAAATACTCCGACCTCTGTGATTCTCTTGATGGGGCCACAGGTGGCTGAGAAATAGTGGAAAGGGGAAGGAATTAGCAATCTCTGAGTAGGAGGAAGGACTGGAGTGGGATGGAGTGTCCTTCTATAATGCTAACTTTGAGGAAACAACTCAGAAATAACCCCCACACACTCTCCTATACTTCTGAATTTTCACAATCATTATTTTTTTCATGAGAAATTAGAAACTTCTCATTTCTATCAAAAGCAGATACCATTTAACTAAGAATCCACTGAAGTGAGCATTCACAGCTTTCTTACATATTAGCCAGGGGTGACAATGGTCTCTCATGCCCTTGAGAAAAACAGTCACTGTGATTTTATTGTGCGTGTTTACTGTGTTTATATCGGGGAGCTCAACATCTGAACCACAAAACATCAATTTACCACAGATCTATTTTATAAATCAGGCACTAGGCAATCAAAGTTTCCTTTGTATTAATTTTATTACATCTTCTGCATCCTCAGGTTCTTTGTATGATGGCAATTTTGCCTGCACTATGTGCTTTGTCTACAATGAAGCATCTTCCTCCATTCTTATGTTGGGATGCAGAGGGCATTTTAGTAGCCCCATTTCATCCACAAAGAAAGAAAAATAGTAAAGACCAAGTGATTTTTTTACATGGACAAAATGGTTTGATGTTATTCCTTGTTGACAGACTGATCTGGCCAGAATTCCATTCTATAAATATGTTTTAAAGATAAAACTGTGAAGGAATGCCATTCATTGACCACATGAAGTTAAGGGATTGGAGAAATTCTATGAACAAAAATAATTTGTCCATAGAAATTTATTTCCCAAGCTGTCAGATGTTTCTGGAGATTTGAACAGCCTTGTGCTCACATTTGTGTCCGCATCTACTTTATCTTTATTTGTTCAACCATTTTGTCCTTACTGGCACACATTCCTGTAAATGCAGCAAAATTTGAACAGTCGATTTCAGCAGTTAGCTACCAACATCTAATACTTGAGACTTTTATCTTGGTGGGTCTCCAGAATATTTTGAACATTCCCTATCACTAAATAAGTAAATGCCTAGAGAACACAGTAGTGGTTTTTTGAGATTGTGCAAGATTTCCCTTCTCATACACCGGAGTACACAATTTGGCAACTTGAGACCAGTTACTTCCACAAGATTCTCTCCATGCATGTTACAATTCTCCACATACATGTAATTCTTATAGTTAGTTTGCACTCCTTAGACTTAAAGGCAAAAGACCTCTTCACACAGAACAAGATGAACAACATGCATTTTAAGAGGGTGGAAAATTCAGACAAGTCTTAGTATCTGAAATCATCCATTACATCTATTTGTTTCTTTTATCTACTTTACTCTTGGGCTTTGCTCATGATCCTTCAGTAAAACATTTAGTCTCACAAACACACACACTTGGGGACCTGTCATCATTAAATAAGGAGTCTACAGGGAAAGGAAAGTACTCTTAATTTAGATCTGTCTTAACCAGAATTAAACTGAGCTTTAGATCCCATGGTGGTGGTGTAAGTTTGACATTTGCTTCTTGCTTTGTTCCAAGCTAGCAAGCACAAATGTGCTTCCTCTATAAAGTAACAGAAAAGCTAAGATTGAATGTAATTAAAATAAAATACAACAATATTAAAATAATATTAAAGGAAGGAAATGTAGTGCATAAACTAGTCATTAACCCCAGCATCCTCAATAGATTTAAATTTGAGTAACTGTTGGTTGATTTGCCTACTTATAATTCCGACTCTAGATTTAGCTGGATATTATATTCTTTTCCATTCATTAAAGCTTTGCAGCTGCTTCCCACTCCAGTGAGGGGTGCACTGTCATGCCGAAGGGAATGATTCCTAGACAAAAAAGAATTTTCAATCCTTTGGGAATTTCTATAATGATTCCAAAGGGGCCTAGTTTTTACCCATAGGCTCATATCAATGCTATAGATTAACCTGGTATATTTCATCTAAATTCTCCTGAATCCTAATCAAGTCAGTTAAGCAAAACATTAATGTAAATAAGTGTACAGACTACCAGAATACCCTGAAGCAGGATTTTTTTCATCTATGATCTGAATTTGGATCCTGACACTGCATTACCGCCCTTTCCCTTCTCTGTGTGCATATACATACATGTATATATGTGTACATACATATAGCCTAGTGAGACATACTAAAATGCTTTAGGATGAAAGATCCTGGATAACGTGTACTCATAAGATGTTATTTATGCAGTTTCCTTGGAGGAAGATTAATTGGGCTGAGGTATGTACACTAATGCATGAGTCAGCTGTGGTATCATCACTGCAGATACATGGCTGATTCAGATGATTTAAAACACACAGCCATACTACAAAGCTGCTCAGGACAGGAAGTTAAGAATGATTTCAAAGCCAGGAGATACTGCAGGAGAAATCTGAGCTGGTAGAATATAATTACACCAGTCAGCATGTTGTCTAGGCAAGTGAATGAATATTCTCCTTTCTGCATGAGAGCCAGAGGCTTCTTTCAAATATCCATAACTCCAAGTTTGGACATGATTATGAGGATACTTTGGATTTAATATTGATTTAGAGAGCACAAGATATTGGATGGAGTCCTGCAAAGTAAATCTCAGGACTGACAATCCCAGTAAAGGCTCTAGTCACCAGAATGAGTTCTGAAGTCTAGTCCTGAAGCTGCCTTTTTTGTCCGTAGATTGGACAGCTTCAGCTATGGCACTTGATACAGTTCTAGCACTTCCAGAAATGTATCTGTAGCCCAGCAGCTTCCAGAAGCTCAAGGACATGGCCCTATAAGAGCTTTTTTAAGTGATTTAATCACTTATCATAAAAAGTGTACAATTTAAAGGACAAGGCAGACAAAGAAATTGAAACTGCACTTTTGAGAAAGACGATGGTGCAAAGGGACCGTGCAGAACTCTTAGCAATTTGGAAACATGATTCTGGATTCACCAACCACCAGTAGAGCAGAGATAAAACCTGTGGCTCTGGACCCCCCAGCGGTTTCCTCATCAAAGCATCCTTCCCTAGCTTTATTTAGAAATGTGTTTAATGAATTGAAGCTGAAAAACCTCCCATGAATCTGTAGTTTGAAGAATCCAGCATGGGAGAGGGTGGAGACAGGAGTACAGAGAAGAGTCCCAAGTTCATAACGGAAATCCAAGTTCAGCGTGAGGACCCAGCCCCCTCATCTACTTCACTATAAAGATGTTGCATCCCTGTCATTTATTTCTTTAATTAATGAGAAGGCACCCATAGTCTTCACTCTTCCCACCACACACCTTGCTTCCAGCCTCTTCTTGCTCCATTTCATACCCAATCAATATTATTTGACAACATACAGGTCAGCAATGATGGCAGTTATATCAGCAGCATGGAAATTACAAAAGAAACTATTGTTTGTCTTGAAATTAAGGGTTACTGAAATCAATAGAACATTTGAAAATTGATATCGACCACTCTGTGTTTGTGTCTTTGTATATATGTGTGTGTATTTGCATGTTTATGTACAAGAAGAATTTTAGGGGTCAACTCCTCTTTCAGCTACATAATTTCTGTTTCTTTTTGATGAAGCCAATGAAATCACCCTAAAAATTATACACATCTGAATCTTTCTGAAGCAATTGAAAGGAGAACAATATTGACAACTCATAATTATATTTCCCCACTTATAATGGTAACAGCCGCTGTTTTGTAATTATTTTCTAGGTCTTGTGTGTTGGTTTATTGTTTTTGAGGTTTGCTCTGGGTTTTGTTCTATTTATTTAAGGTTTCTATTAAAGTCATATCAAGGAGAGGGGAGGAATAATGTCTGTAAATGTCATTTCGATCAAACAAGCCAAGAATAGTAATAGTTATTGTTTGGCATGTTTGAGAGCTATTGTGTGACAAATAGATTCGGAGTCATCATTTGTTTAAAAAGGCAGTAAATGAAATTTTATGAGATGGGGACAGAGTAACAGCACAAAATTACCCATCCAGAACTCCTGATGGTGATCAGTAAAATGAAATAGATTAACTGTTTGTTTTTCCCCCCTCCAAGACACCAAGAAAATAAGATGCAATCAAAAATATTTGTTATCCTTGACCTACAGTGAACCAAAAAATTGCATAGTAGTGGCTCATGACAGCAGAGTTTGATGGGTAATGACTAGATAACCAGAAGCAGATGAGAACATAACAAAAGGCCAACCAAGTATTGTCACAGACAGAACAACAAGTTTTTTTTTTTTGATGAGAAAAATTATACCGGTATGAGGTATGACAGTTGTTTCCTGGTATATGCTAAGCTCATGCTTCATGACTTCTTGTCACTACCTGAATGGACAGGGAAATATTTTTCTCTTCACCTTTTTCTCCACCTGTGTTTAATGAATTTTGTTTGTTCACCTTCTCTGAACTTCATCTATGAATCTCATGTGAGAGCATTTGTATAAAACCCAAGAATGGTGCTGAAGTAGCTCTCGATTGGTTTACTCTTATGAAATAGGTGTCACACTCAGTACTAGACCTGGAGACAGGAACCATTCCCTGGGACAGTTACCTGGCACAAAATAGTCATACTTGTTTTTTTTTCTTTTTTTTTCTCTTATGCTACTTACCTCCATTGGATTTTTGGTTAATTAGAGGAAGAGAACAGAATGAGAGGTGTGTTGTAGAAGTCCTTGATGTAGAGGCTCATACACAATGACTCTGTACTGTCAGGGCTGTGTCAAACATTGCACTGTGTTGTGCAAAGGATGTTGAGACAGACTCTTTACAGGGGAGATAGTGGCAAATCAAGGTTTTTTCCCTCATCTTTCCTTAGTCTGTGGGTTTTTTTTTTTTCCCTTATTTTCTCTGCTTTGCTTGTATCAATTTTCACTGGATGAAATTTCTAGAAGTCAATTATTTTTCCTGGAAATTCCACAAATCCCATTTTCAAACTTCAATTTCAAGTCGCCCCACCCACTCCAACCCCTTGCAAAAAGCCAAATAAAAAAACCAAACCAAACCAAAAACAAAGAAACAAAAGCAAACAAACAATAAAAAACCCAAGCCACATAACAAAGCAAAAAATAAAAAGTGCAACCAATCAACCAAAGAAAATATACATTCCATCATTATTGCTCAAACAATTGATCTGTTAAACCTGACTTATGAGGAAGGTGTCTACTTATGTCTTAATTACCCAGACAATTCTTCACACAGATGTTGTAAATGTTATTTATTGATTACATAGCATGTGTCACCATGGCTAGAAGCACTTTCCCCTGAATTGTAAACTACTTGGCCAAATTTTGATCTCTCTTACACCTTGATGTTACAGATCCCCAGATGGAAGACACTATAAAGAGAGTGCTAAATTTGAAGAATATTCATTTGAACATTGACAGACAGCAAGAAGACTCTTTCCAGGCCGTGGGCCAAATTGTGCTATGAAACTCACTGCTCCAAGTCTAGTATAACTCCCCTGAGTCATCACCACTCTCAATATTTCAAGTCTCAAGTTTTTCCCTGCAGGTCTATCTGCTTCTTAGCCTAATGAATATTTTTCTAGTTTTTATTTGCCTCTCCTGATAATCCCAAATCCTTTTCTTTTCCCTTCAGGTTAAAATCAAACCACACAAAAGATTCCTTAATCTGAACAAATATCCATTTCCCTCAAACTTACATCCTCAACTAATTATATAATTATGATGATTTCAGTTCACCAAAGTTGCCTTAACTGTCCTAATTTATACCAATAAGAAATCTTACACATAAATAAATTTTAAAATATTGAAAACATATTGCACTGAAAACCTGTAAAATGGTCTTTCAGTAATCTGCTTCAAATACATTGTATTCTGACATTCTTCATTCTGCAATTCACAATTTGGATATTTTTCTACTTCTATGTGTTTTTTCTACAAAACAGCCTCTTCCCTCTTGAAGTGACATATTGACTCTAAAACTTCTCCTGAAAGCCATGTGAACAATCCTGAAGTCTCCTTTTTAGTTAAATTGTGACTAAAATAGGAAGATGTATCAATCTTGGATATCTATAATATGAAATAGGATATAGATTCTAACAAAAGCTTAAGTAACTGCACAAAATAAAAGCCTTTTTTTTTTTTTTTTTTTTTTTTTTTTTTTTTTTTTTTTTCCCAGAACATTAGGAAATCAAGGAAACTTAATCTGTATCCTGGACTATGAGGCCACAGGTTTTATCCTTTCAAAGCTCTAATACAGCAGATTTAGGAACCTGGCTCTCTTGGTGTGATTTAGGAATAGATTTATTTGTCTAGTATTTACAGAAAAGGTCAGTCTCTACCCTGAAATGGTTGTCTAGGTCCTCCTGGTTGCCAGTTAGAAACAGCAAGCCCTTCTCTTTTGGTAGCCTCTGTTTGGAGCATACAGTGGTGGCAAGGATCTCTCCAGATGGGAGATCAGTTGAGAATTGATATCCACAATATCACCCAGATAGGCCAGATGGGTTAAACAAATCCCACATCTAGGGCTTTCAGTGACACACAGAAAGGAAATTCTGTCTTTTGGATTTGTAATTGTAACTTCTGACAGAGATATTTCCCTGCTATATCCTGAAGAAATATACTTTCCCTAACAGGAAATATAACCTACTTACATATATTTCTTATATATTATTTATGGATTTTAATATCAGTAAAAATTAGTGTTATATTCATGTTCATTATGACACATTTCTTTTAATATTGTATCCCAAACATTGAGTTGGAAAAGCCTAATCACCATAAAAAACATACATAAATGGCATCTGGAAAATCAAAAAGGAAGATTGAGCCAGGTAATGGAGAGAGAATAGGATTTTTTTTTTTTGTACATTGTTCTTTTTTATTACTATAATTTTATTTTATTTTAGCTAACAGAATGCACGCTATAGGAGAATAATGAAACATAATCCAACTTCCAAATAATAACAATAATGATAAAAATAAAAATCATGTGGGAGGAGTGGAGAACAAAACTGTTCAGCAGAAATGAGCGAGCAGCAGATTGGAAGTATGAACAAACCTGCCCAATGTCATAGCATGCCAAATTCTTGAAGATGACAGATGGTAGAATTTTCTTTTACTGCACTCTACAGAAATACACAATAAAGCAAAGTGCACCTCCTTCTCCTCCATCCTCTAACAGGTCATTACTAGATTTCTTGAGACATTATACCTGTCCTCCCTTGTTTTTCCATTACTTATTTTATTTTGCATCATTTACCTTATTTCGTGTATTTCTTTTTTTCTCATTTTTTAATGGCAGAATACTGGTGATTTGTTTCGGTTCCATGTGATTAGAGCCTTTTATTCTGCATTCAAAAAAAAAGAAAATACTAGCTTTTAAATTAAAATTTTCCTCAAAATTGTGAGTGTTAACATCTAAGAGGAAGAGTTTTAATTTTTAATGTGGTCCATACCTGTATTTTCATATTCCAGAGGCTACAGATGCTCTTTGGCAATAACTACCCTTGTGACATCTCTATATTACCAATCTTTTATTATCTTTCCTCTCAGATGGTATTACACATATGCATTTAATAAAACTCACATGTGGTGATGCTCTTTCTCTGGCCATCAGAGAGCTCCCCTGAGGGGACAGATAGGGAATGGCTGCCTTAATGAGCAAAACACTTCCTGGGAACATTCATGGACAATGGGAGATGATTACTGATACTACTAAACAGAGAAGCTCCAGATATGGGTTTGGATTATGACAATTATCAACCTCCCAAGATATTCCTTGGCATGCAACCAGTATGGGTTAAGGACTGTTCTTAGTAGGCAGTGAAAGTCATGTTTTAAAAGCTAAGAAATTGTTGCAATGTGGATGAGTCATTTCATAACATTCAGTCATCAAGGAATGGACCAACAAATGTTTAATTTACGTCTAATCATATTGTCTAAGAACGGGTCTGTGTACCTCCACACAGAAAACTATAGGATATACCCACAAACACACTAAGATGAGGGCAGACAATGAGAGAAGAGTTGCATGCATGTTTAGAACCAGTTTGTATTCTCCAATTTCATGTACTGAGTGGAAAACCCACTTTCATTTTGTTCTCCGTGCTCCTTCCCAATTTTGTCTATTTTCTGCCTTCAAACAGTAGGATTTTCAGGTCAGGAGCTACTTTTCACTATGTTTATGACTAACTCTTAGCACAAAACATCATATCTCTGTCATAGATAAAGGAGTTATGACAATTGTTGTTGACCTATGGATCTTGATCTTCAACTCTCATTGCCAAAACAATGCAATTATTAATATAAATAAAATGATCCTTCTGAAGATTTTTATGGAAAAGCCTACATTAATGCTCATCTTCTCCTTCTTTGTCTTGTTTAATATGAAAACACCATCCTTCTCAAAAATATTTGCTATATTTTATTAAACGACTAATTTGAAGAGCTTTATAACTCCTTGTAATAACAAAATAGCTCTTCAAGATGGATTGCCGCCTCCTTCTTCCTGTGAAATAGAAAGAGCCTGACAAAAATTCAGAGAATAGGAGGATAGAGAGCACCTTCTCTGAAGGATTTCTGAGAAAATAATCCTGCTAAACTAGTTTTGGGAGAATGAATGAAGCATAGTGGTACAGCAAACACATTAAAAGTTACCACACAAAGAGAGATATTTTTTATTTGTTTGTTTCTCTCCTTCCTGTGTCATCCATGGCCTGTCCGGAGGCAAAGAGACTGACACTTGTAATATCCTCCCTCTCAAGCCGTCTGTCAGCTGGGAAATAATGAAGGGAATTGAGCTTGTTTCAGCAGAGATCAAGATTTCTAATGGGAAACTGGTGATGGAGATTGTCTGAGTGCTTGTGCCCTGAGCATGGATGAGTTAGTCAATGTCAAAACATAAACCATCACTCAGGGAATGTGGATAAGCTTGTTTGGCTCCATAGCTGCTTGCTGTGTTGGGAAAACTCCATTATGTGCTATGCTTTTCTAATTATTATTTATTTTCAAAGGCAGCATTTTCTTCTGTAAATGTGCAGTCAGGAAAAAAAAAAAACAAAAAAACAACCCACAAACAAAAACCACAAAACATTCTCCTAGGTATAGAAGTCTTTGTTGTCATTTTGGGTATCTGGGAGAGGTGGGTTATACAGGAATCCCAAACGGAGTTTATTTCTTTTCTGCATATTATTTGTGCAATATGTAGTGGTTTCTGCTAACACAAGTTGTGGTCAGCTGGAGGTTTGCTATTAGCTGTAAAACATCCAAGATAGATTAGGCTAATACTAAAAAGTTAAAAATTCCATACAAAATAACCATGATGACACATTATTTCTCTTTCCCTTAGCTGTTTTTTCTGCTGAGACCAAAGGCTGTTTGGAACTGGAATTGCTTCTTTCTACAGGTTTGCACAGTGTCAGCTGGTAAGACTTTAATCTGGCCTGTATTCTCCAAATTCTGATGTAATATAAGTAAGTACATGGTTTGCAATACATCACTGGTCATTACTGAGAACATGAAATAGACAATCTTCTCTTGCAAATGGCTTAGACTAGTTGATCCTGCCTTGGGGAAAGAACTACATGGATTACACACCTCTTAAGACCCTTTGCAATGCTGTTGTTCTGTGATTGCATCTAATACATACTTCATTGCCATTAAGGCACTTGGAATCTAAAACAGGACCCCTTCTTTTACATAAAGGGAAATGGGAATAAATCCATCTGAAAAACAAAGTAAACTAAAACAAAACAAATCTTTGTCTCTGAATTGGTTGAATAAATAAATATGGGGGTTTTTTTAAAGTTCCTGAGTCAGACATTGTTCAGAAGCAGCCTTTTGGATTGCTGGATTGGATCTATTTCCAACTGTACATCTATTGTTCTTTATTCTATTGAGTGTGTTTCAGATATAAAAATCACTTGCTGTGAGCTTGGGTAGAAAGGCATCTGTCAGAAAGGGGAAGCATGCCCATCTTTTGAAGGGAGAAGCAATACCTAAAAGCTTGTGTAGCCATAGTTGCAAAGATGATTCTGTCTGTGTTTTGTCACTGGTTTCTTCATGCAATTTGCTCAGGGATACTGCTGGCAGCATTTCTCCATCTTTAGACCAAGCTGAAGATACAATATTTGATCTGCAACTACCTTTTGCCTTCCAGTTCTGTAGGAAGAGCAATGCATTTTCTTTTAAATTATCTAATCAGAATTATGTAGTGATGAGCAAATATCTGCCTAACAAATAGAAGGGAGGATTAGAAGACTAAATATTAAAGTTAAAAGTTTGTCTAGATCTGCTTAAGCTCTTGTCTCACCACCACGCAGAGCCTGGTCCATCCTGCAGATACTGACAGACAATGGTGAGGTCCCCTGTCAGTTCTCTCTTCTCCAGGATGAACAGGCACAACTCCCTCATCCTTTCCTCATAAGAGAGGTGCTCTAGGTACCTCCACTGGATCTTCCCCAGGAGCTGCACATCTCTCCTGTCTTGAGGAGCCCAAAACTGGACAAAGCGCTCCAAGTAAGGCCTCACTACAGCCTATATATAACAACAAAAGTCCTTGTTGCAAGTTCAAGATGTGAAATTTTCTTTTTGCCTAGGACAGTGCTGTGCTGGTCAAACTATGTGATGACCTTGTGCCATGCTGGGTCATTACTCTGAGCTGTTTGGTGTCTGAACTTGGTCTCTCCGACTGGCTTGGGAGCTCTGGTTCTGCATCTGCAGATAAAGCATCTCTCTTATCTTCACTTTAGCTCAGAAAACTTGCATAACACTGCACACTGTGAGCTATGGTTAAACATTTAGAACATCTTCCTCTTCATGACTAGGCATTTCTCTGTCCTTCAGAACAGGTCACATACAGAAACTTAAAGTGTACCTCATGAAATTATCATATGTTAATCAAACTCTTCAGGTAGCAACCTATACTCTGGATTATTACAAAATCTTGGATATTTTTTTTATCAGCACCCCCCGGTGAGACCTTTTGAGTAAGAAGTCCAGCAACATATAAGGCCTTTATATTTATTTATTTTCCATGCCCATTTAGATGTTTTTGCCAAGTACAATTCCTCATTCTCAGGGGCTTCTCATGGCACAGAGGTCTGAAAGTTCAACGACAGCCTCTACAGGATAAGGCTTACATCCTCTTCTGTGCTTTTTGAATAGCTGGAAATTCTCTCATTCTTCATCTAATAATAAATAATTGCAATAATTAGTATTATTAATAATGTAGGATCTCAGAGGGCATAAGCACTCATAAAACAGAGCATCCAAAAATTTCTGTGAGCACAGAAATGCCCCCCCAAGGAAATAAAGTAATCAGAGGGAAATATTTTGAAAACAATGTAACTTTGGGAGAAATGTGTTGTTTCTAATATGCTTTTGGTTCTCTATGGAACAACAACAAAAAAAAAAACATTAATTATTATAATTGTTGATTATTTGTTAGGCACTAAAAATACAGTCAGGGTAATGAATGATTTTTAATTTTCAAGGCTTTAGGATACCTAAGTGAAAAGACTTTGGTGGATTTCAGTGAGTCTCATGCTGGAGAGGTCACAGAGCACAAACACAGAATAGTGAACACTTCTTTTCACAGTGCTATCTATAAACTGTAGGCCAAATAAAACTGAGCAATTAATTTTCTCTTTTTTGTTGCCTGCCAGGAATACTTCAGCATGGAACTCATTCTGTCCAGAATATCAGTGTCCAGACTATTTTGAGCATCTGAGTATAATTGGTAAGCTTTGGGTATCTATTCCATGAATAGACCTATTTCATCCAATAAACGCAGGTACAAAATTTTACTTTCAAGGTCAAACCAAGAACTTTTGGAAAATATCCCCGAAGAAAACTGCCTTTATAGGCTGAAGTTTACCAGGAATTTCTTGCTCATATGGCTTCACAGGTCTTTCCAGTGATCAGAGCCCTCCACTACTGTTTGTGAGACAGAATAAACCTACCCCAAAGGAAAAAGCTCATTTCAGTCCTGAGTAGATTTAACAGAGAGACTACAATCTCAGAGGATTGCCACAGGTTACCTCTAGTCTTATGAAGACATGGAGAGACACGGAAAGACAGAGACCCTGAGAATGTCTTGGAGCATCAGGTAGCATTGGCAAGAAGGACAAGGGAGGCAGCAACCTACTGGATTCTTGTGAGGGGTACAAGCGTCTTACTCCTCCTGCCAAACAAGCCACCACCAAGGCTTACAAATCAAGGCTGGAATTGGGAAAACTCCACAGCAAATGAATCTCATATCTTTTTCGGTGTATAATTAAATTTCTTGAATTGTCTCCCAAGCTCTTCTGAACAACCCAAGAAAAGGATTTTCATACACAAATGTGAATTTTCTGTCCAGTGATGAACAGTACCCTTTAGTACCCCAGCCTCTTCATTCTTGATCTCATGCTACATCCATGAATCCTAACCCCATGCTCTTTCTTCCTTTCTTTGGTCTCATAAGAAGAGGGTTTTTTTACAGTAGAAACTCCTGTTTTCAGCTGAAAACGTGGCAACACTGGGCCTGATTGTCAGCCTTTCTGGGCTGGTGAGGTTTTTTATGAAATTAGACATATTTGTCTTGATGTTTAGTAGAGAGCATGAAATTCAAATCTCTGTGTTTGGCATTCCGCAGGCCAGCGCTTTAATATTCAATGACATAACTTCATTGCAGTTTTGACAACACTATATAGGAGTTGTGCTTACCATTGAAAATTAAAGCCACTGAAAGAGTTGACAACAGCAGAATTGTGAATGCTTCCAGGCTCCTGAAGTGATTGTTATTCCAGTTTGCCTAGAAGTGCTTATTGTGTTTGTAATACCGTCAGTTCCACTTAAGGGCTACTTGAAGTCAATGCAATACGGGTAAGTATTACAGAAATCTTTCTTTCCTCCTGAACATTTATACCTCTGTAGCTCATTTGCATTTTCATTTGCCCATATGTTTATTGATTAGATTTTTGTTTGAAATCTTATCCAGGGTTAGTGTTTATATCTGTCTAGCCTATCTACCAAGATTCTTATCTGTTCCTTGTTTCCATCGTGTTTTAGCACCTCAGAATCATTCACAGGCTTTTATCCTCAGCTCTGAGGGAGGGAAGTGCTGTCTGTGTTTCAGAAATTTGAGATTTGTATGCAAGCCCACGAATTATGAAAACTCTATCCTAATTTCCTGTACATGTTAGTTACACAGATTGATCTTGCTATGGTTTCTACAGTGAAAAGGGATTGTGTACTGAGCATCCAAACTCAGTTCAAAAAACAATAGCAGTTGAAAACATTATAAAAATCAACCTCCAAAATGTAATAAATTCAAAGCAATGAAGCTATAGAGCTGAAAAATTGATATGCATAAAAGTCAGGGAATTAAGAATTTTGCTTTACTCAGTGACTTTTACATTCATATCACAAAGCAAAATTATTTGCTCAAGTTTGCTGTGCTGATCTCATTTCTTCAGATTGTATCTTGTAATATCTCTACACTGATATGTAGAACCAAGCCTAAATTTATTCTTAACCAATTTGAGGCATGGCAAGCTCCTCACCTCATCTTCATCGTACCTCACAGTTCAACGCAAAGATTTGCTGACAGAACTTACTTCTCAAGAGTGTCATTAAGACACAACCCATAATCCTCTGAGTCTTACAAACCCAAATCTTTCTTAGAAATTAATCTGAAATACAATTTTCTTATTTTCATTAGCTCTTCTCCATGCATGCCTGGAGACCCTGAGAGGCAAAGGTCAAATGCCATAGAGATGACAGTTATCCAGACCCTTTCACTGGGAAAGTTGGAGCTTCCAATTGGCTTGACAGCCTTGATGGCTTCTGCATTCTCTGGCTCCTGAATTTGAATTTTAAACTTCTCACTAACCTAATTTAAACACTTTAATAATTCAGTCAAAATTTTTACTTCTGTTAACATAATATGGTAGTCTGCCTGTTTGTTGCAATTATATTAACATTTAAGCAGTGGAATAAAATAAATATGTAATGGATATTCACATTAATGAAGTAAAATTATTAATACCTATAAAATTTGTGAAATACATTGAAACAAATTTATATTAACCAAATTCTTCTTACACAGTCAGTATCACAGGAATGTTGAGACCTTCTGTTCACAAAATGCAGGTATTACATCTGAAAATTGCTTTTATTATTTATTGAACTAAAAGAGAATTAAGTTTCCTTTTCCTAATCCTCATATTACAAGGCTGTGACATCTATGTTATGCACATAAATTAAAGATAAATTTTAAAATTAAAACTTTTTTTTTTGGCCAGAAATGTCCTTTCTCTTTCCATCCCACATTTATTCATTGCCAGTTTATCTCCGTATACCCTCGTGCCAATAATACCTTTTAACATAATAGTTTCTTCTTGCTCCCTGATGTTTATTTCCCTTTCCTTTCACTCACAGGCATTCCAAAAAGCATCCACATTTATCATCATCCTCTAATATGACATCAGTGTTGGTTATACACTTATGCAAATTTTGGGATGGACTTCATATCACTAGTGATTTAATCTGTGCAAATTGCCCAAGCAATGATGATATCAATGGAAGAAACATCAAGAGCAACAGATGATTCAGCAGAGATTGACATAAATGTCCAAGATAAGACCTGCAGAGCACTGCATACATCCCTCTCCTGAATCCTGGGAGAACCTAAGTGAGCCATCTTAGATATATCATTTAAGAGTAAAAAGCCTAGGTGAAAATCTGCCCTGTTTTCCCTGCAGGCCACAGGTGATTGTGGATCCTTTTCCATGCTTTTGGCATTATTTGGATGATCCATATGAGCAAAAGCAGATAATGCATAATAGAGGAACACAGGGCCCATTCTGCTGGCTCAGAACAAGAGCTAATGGATTCAGTGTTCTGCCTCCCATGAAAACAGACTTGCCTGACTCAAAGAAAAATCACAAGCATCAACACCAGACAGAAAATAATCGTGAATAAAAAAGACAAACAAACAAATAAACAAACATCCAAATTTTAAAAGGCTGTTATAGGTTACTGAATAGCCCCCAGGA
This sequence comes from Vidua macroura, assembly GCF_024509145.1. Taxonomy (NCBI): domain Eukaryota; kingdom Metazoa; phylum Chordata; class Aves; order Passeriformes; family Viduidae; genus Vidua; species Vidua macroura. Next base: position 6,485,373 of record NC_071611.1, read on the forward strand.
GAATTCTTTCTTAAAGCCTGAAAGATGATTGTTGTAAAATACTTATTATAATTCTTTGTATTCATCTTACATGAGTATCTGTCTCAGCCTTTGAGTCATAACATCTCCTTGGAGAAACAGGCTATCCAGGCCCATGGCCTTAATAAGTTCCAATTTTCTTTTTTATTTCTCGTCCTCTTATTCCTGTTTTAAGAAGCTACTGTCTTGTTATCTGCTGCAGACAATCTCCATGCCAAGATTTTTTTTTTTCCCAAACATTTAATTATTTGTGCATAAGCAAAGCAGCTGAAATGGTCTTCAAGCACGAAAAGTACTTGCAATTCCCAGATAACTCAAACCATGAGATTTGAAAACATTTTATGAACAAAAAAAAAAAAAAACACAAAAAAAAAAAAAAAAACCAAAAAAAAAAAAAAAACAAAAAAAAAAAAAAAAACAAAAAAACCCAAAAAAACCCAAAAAAAAACCTCCAAACTATTTACCTCAGAAAATGAGAAGTGTTTGAGCCTAGAGAAATTTGTCCCATGCCAAAAGATTTTTTTAAACTGCTAAAGGTGCAAAGGCTATGCTCTAAGGGTCTTAGTTGGAGTTAAACCAGAAAATACTATCATGAGAAGCACTGAAACTCTACAGCAAATGATCAAGCTCAGAGCAGCTGAGCGTTTCTAGCCTTACTACTCATGAATGTCCCTCTGCAGACTTCAAAAGCCTGGAAGTCTCAGAAACCTTGTGTTTTCAATCAATTTCTTTCCAAAAACATTTTAACAGAAATTGGGCACTATTTTCCCTTGTTGGTGCAAGAGTTGCTCACACAGTTTTCACTTTCTTCTTCTCTGTCAATCTCCTTCCAGTGGTTCTATTGAATTATTTTAAATCCTCCCGATAAAAGGCTATGAAAACTCTCTCCACAGGTTGTCTGTTGTTTATTTCTTTTCCTCTTATTCAGAGACATAAAGTGGTTCTAGTGCACAAAAAGGAATCAGGCTCCCATTTGGTCTGCTGGGTCAAACTCTGGGCTCCCAGAAACAGAGACATGAATATACCAGAGCATGTCCAGCAAAGGCCCATAATGATGATGAGGTATGTGGAGCATTTGGTATATGAAGAGAAGCTGAGAGGGCTGGAACTGTTCATCCTAGACAAAGGAAGCCTCAGGGGGATCTAATATCAATCTGCATAAATACTTAGGAGAGACAGTAAAGAAGTCACAGTTAATGGGACAAGAGGCAGTGGGCATAAATGAAAACACAGGAGAATCTATCCAAACAAACACAGGAAGAAGCTTTCTAACTGTAAGGGAGATCAAACACTGAAGCAAGTCATCCAGAGAGATTAGAGAATTCCATTCTTGAAAATGCTGGAATCACAAATGGACATGTTGAGGGGACCCTAATCAGGTAGGAGTAAGACCAGAGGAATTCCAGAGGCTCCTCCCATTCTCATCTATTCTGTGACTTTATGACTGCTCGCTGCTGTGAACATCTAACACATGCAGAGAGGAAATAGGTTTCAATCTACTTTTCTTTCCTGGTACCATGTTATTATTCCCTCTGAACAGTTGCTTCGGTCCTTAGATGCTCATCTCTGTGTCAATATTGTTCAGAAATATGGTGGCCCCCAGGTGTCAAATCCTAACTAGTTAACTTTTTTCTGTGTGACTTTTCTCACAGTTTTTCTTTCTCAAAATCATAGTGTCAACACATCTTTCCTAATTTTTTTGTTAATTCTTTCAATCCCACTAATGCTATCAGCATTTCAGTCTTAATACTTTTGTAGAACTTGATCCTACCTGTTACCTTTAATCCTGTGAGTCATTTTGTCAGCATTAATGATTTCTTTCCATTAGTCTGCAAAAAGTATGCAAGATTTGGCACATTTCAAAAATCAGAAATAAATCCTGAATGGTTCAGAAAGGTCCTATGAATTAGCAGGATGTATTTCATGAGTAAAGTCTGAGTGACTTTACTGACTTCAGTGAATATGAAAAGTCATACAGGAATATCTGAGCAGTCAGAGTGTTCTCACAGGAGCTACTTGTCATGAATTCTAGTCAGCAAGATTGCACTTGTATTTCATGTTGGTACATGCATGGTGCTTATCGAAGAAAAAGATCGCTCTTCTGACACCAATCTCCAAGGCTTTGGTTTCCTGTCCAAACACTGACATGTTGACAGATATAAAGCTCCCCATTTCTCTGGCAATATTGTTCTGATCATGATGGTTTTGACGAAATTCCATCTTTATCCCCAATCCATTTTATTTTTTATCATGGCGATCGCTTCCTAGTTTCCCTCAGATTACTTAGTAGCTCAGCATCAATAGACAGTGGTACTAAAGGGAATACACTTTAGTGCTTGTACAAAGACCATCCATCATGGAGAGATGGATTTGGGTATTTTTATAGGATTCTCTTCCATGGTTGGCTGAGTGCTGTTCTGCTGCTGTCTAACATGGGGGGATTAGAGGTGTCTCTCTGTTGTACCTGCTGCTTTCATATTGCAAAGCAGGGGGGTTATTAATATCAATTGTTTTCAGCTGGAGCTTTTAAGGCTTGTAATACCAATACACAGGATTGAAAGTTATTAAATGAACTGCCAGTACTGCAGCAGAGATGATAGTGTCTAGCTCTGGGCACTTTATTCCTCAGTTTCCTGGATAAGCAGACTTTATGTTGAATGCTTTTTCACCATAGTGCTCTCCTTTAGCAGACTGCTTTCTATGCAGAGTTTCCCAACAATGCCAATCTTTCTTTAATTCCTTTTTTAAACCTTTCCCCATCTTTTATTCTCTGACAAATTAGATCCTTGGCATCAGGCTCTTCATCATCTTTCAGCTCACTCAGCCTTTCTTGTAGATAACAGTTTTCTGTGAGCATTTTCACTCTGAACATCTTGCCTAGGATCATTATCTAAAGGTATTAGTGTATCTGGAACTTCTTGTCCCTTACTTTCCTTTTCTTCACACAAAGAACTCAGTCCCAGGTTTTGCTGATGAACCTGGGAACAGAAATCATCACTTTATTTGTGCTATCATGGGCTCAGAGCTATTTGGAAATGAGGTCTTGGGATGATAAAAGATATTGCTAAGTATCATCTTACCAATAGTTAAATTCAGGAATGTATGAGAGAGAAAAGCACTGCAAGTCTGCAGACTCCCTTAACACGATGCTGTGTGCAGTTCTACTTTTCCTCATCTCTTAGAGCAAGTAAGAGAACTAGAGAAGATACAGAAAAAAAGGCAACAAGAGACATCACAGGTATAAAATAGCATCCATCCATGAAACTCTGAGGCCTAAAAAAAGAGATGACTGAAAGATGATATGATAAGTGTCTGTGAAAACAATGTTTATGGGATCTTTCAAAATACAAGCTAAGGCATGAAATGAAACTGGCAGATGGGAATTTAGAAATTAACAAAAGGAAGCACTTCTTGGAACTCCTTACATCATGTTGTTGGGCATGCTAAAATTCTTATGGCTCTGAAAAACAGAGAGACTGAGTAGAAAATTATTATTCTCAAAGATATTGTCCTGTGAACAGGAACAAGAAATGTTTCTGAAACAATAAATCCCTGGAGGATATTTAGGAAAAAAAATCACCCCTCTTCTCATACAACATTTCTAACCCTATAGCTCTTCAGTGGAGCTGGTCAGAAAATTATTTTTAAAATTGAATTCCATCAGAAATGTTATTTCAATAGGACTATTCTTTGTGTGTACATGTGTGTATGCATGTACCTCTGTGAAATGAAATACTGATGAATATTTTTGCTTCAAGTATCTTAGGAGAAACTTTGAGTAGTACATTTTCTGTTCAAACATCTTAATGGGATATTTAAATTCAATATCTCAAAATACAGCTGAACAAAGAAAATTACCTTATTTCATATGGAATACATAAATGCACAGATAATCAGAATTACATCTTTTTAAAAATGTTTTGACAATTCAAAATATGTTTACATATATTTCTACTCTATATTTCTATTCTATTTCTAGGGGAGAATTCTTAAAAAGTTTTTTTCAGATTTGTATTGGAATTATATGGCACTGTTTCTCTGCAATGACATTTTGTACAGTAAAGAATTTACACTTGTTTCTGCATCAAGAAAATATTATTACCATATAATCTTAGCAGGCAGAGATCATAAGGACCTCACATTATTAAAATATTCCATTTCTCTCCCTTGATAGGATTATTATCCACATGTACACTGTCTAGTGATTTTGTTCTATCTCTAATTTCAAAAATTCAAGCAAATGACTTTAGTGGAAAAAAAATGACCCATCAAACTCTCTAACTATTTTTATATAACTTTCCCCCCTTGAAAATGCCATTTAAGCAAAACCAAAATATTTCTGGAATGTCTTTTGATAAAATTCTCCATGGAAATTTTTTTAAACAGTTCCAGGTGATAGTGATATCTGTGTTTGCTGTGCTTCTGACATTTCCCTCTGTAAATATTCTCTTCCACATGAAATTCCAGACTACATTTTGTTCTAAATTAAAATAAAATTTAAAAAAAAATTAAAAAGTGTTTAAGAGTTGAAATCTTTCTAAGAAATCCTTTTTCAGGTGAGTTCAATGTATCACTTAAAGAACAAAGTACATTTACTAATGCTTTCCTTTTCCTTTTGTAATGAACCATGATGAGAAGACGAGCTTCTCAACTGTTACAAGTATGGGTGGCAACTCTACCCATGAAAAATGCTTTGTGAAAGGTTTCATTCTCCTTATCATTATCAGCTCTGTAAAGATGCCAAATCCTTTCTCATTTGTATTTATTAGTTTTGTTTTTATTCTTTCTAAACTAGTCTGTTCCATCTTTGCCTCTCATACAGTTTGCCGTGGTGTGAACCAGATTTGCTGGAACTGATGAGCCAGACCAGAGACCCAGGTTAGAGGATGTTGCTCAAACAGGTTTCCAGGCATCTCTTTGACCTCTGAGCCTTGAATAGAAAAGCTCGGGTACTCAAGAGAGATCATGAAAAAAAAAAACCCAACCAGGGTCACCAAAAACTGGGAAATAAACTCTCCAAACAATATGCTAGGTTAGAGAGCCAAAAATATTTAATTAGCAGTGTCAGATGAATGGAGAATTTTCATCGAAACATGCATGCTCAGTAACCTAAGAGACCAGGTTATATTCCTGAAATTAATATATATTCAGGACATTTTCTCAATGCATTCATATAGGCTAATGATTTCAGAGGACTTATTTGGATATAGTTCTGGATCTTCTGATTAATCTTTTTCTCCTTGAGAATATTTCAAATAGGAGGTCAGGTCATAATGTGCTTCCCTTATCGTTCTTTGTTCTGACACACAATCCTTGTTCTCAGAACTAAGACATCTACTAGTACATATTAGTCACTGGTATAAGTAAATAAGGAAACATTAGCTGGCACAAGACTTATTAGTCATGATGTAGGGAGTTAATACAAGGCCACATTAATCTCTGGCATTTGCACTAAGCAGTTCATGTACAAACCTAAGTATTAACCATGAATATAGGGGTCATTCAGTATGTGCTAAAGTTAAAAGAATTTTCCACCATCTTTCCCCACTGCTGCATAGACTCCTTCTTAAAGAAATACAAATTGTTAGGGAACAAGGGTATCACAGATTATATGGCATACACTGTAAATTGGGCTGCGAGAAGGGATGCAGCTGGATACTGAGGGCCCAGAGAGTCTGGCTTAGCACTGAGAGGGATGCTTCCACATGAGCAGAGACAGGGAAAGCAAAGCTTAAACAAAGATGTAGCTGCAGCTACAGAATCACAGGACACAGGCCTATCTGCACCCAAGGGACAATGAGCAATGCAGTCTGGCACTGACACTGTCTAATCTCTTCTTAAAAACCTCCCAAGCAACAAAGTTTCACAACATTGCATCTCCATCACAAGAAGTAATGACCTGACATTCACTGAATGATTGTATCCCATTCCCTCTCCTTTCCAATCCTTCATGCGAGATGGGGAAATGCTGTTAGCCTTGCTTTGGAGGAGACAGTGAAAAAAATAAGTGTTTTGGTCAACATCACACAGGAAGGCAGAGCAGAAAGCTTGAAGACACTGCCTGAGTGCCACAATCTGTTCCTACTGTTCTTCCACAGCTCTCTCTGCCTCTGAAACATGACTATTATTCTTACTCTTCCTTCTTCCCTTCTTTTTCAGTCCCTGCTATGGTAGGAAACGCTTCACTGTTTTCCACTTGGCCATCCTCCCCAGGCTCCTCTGCAGGTACCCAGTGCCTCAGCCCAAGGAAGCAGCAGAGCAGGAGCTCAGCCCTGGGATCAGCTGAACTACACCAGCCACATAGAACTGCTTCAGGACCAACTCGAATTTCTCTCCAACCTCCAGCCAAGGAACTCAGAGAAAGATGAAGTATCAGGAGGGGGGTGGGAGAAAGGTGAGGCATTTTGTCATTAACAATATAGCCTCACTTATCACTTACAACTGGAAGTGCAGATAGCAGTTATTAAAAGATGTAACACTAGTACAAAAGCTCATTACCATGCTGTAATCCTTGTAAGCATTTGTGACTGATACCAATGGAGTTGGCAGTGTGTAGAGGTTTTTTTTTTTTGTCTTTTTTTTTCCCTTTTTTAATTTTTTGTTACATATGTCTCAGATTGAGAAAGTAACCATAAATTCAAGGATCAAAATATACCTAGAGGAAATCCTGGTTTCAGCATAATTATAGTGTTTATATGTTTATAAAGGGGTTGAAGAGTCACGTGTGAATATTTTTCCATCCTCCATAAAAAGGGACTAAAATCCCCCTTCTGGTAACATGTATCATCTAGAATGAGCCTGCTCATATTTTTTTGCTTATATCTGACTTACTTTCTCCAATCACATTTGTCTCACTCTTAAGTACAGAGTCTTTTCTCTTCTTACCTGTTCCTATGACACTTTCCCTTCACCCATTGCCCATATTCCTTCTTCTCATTTGAAACAGGGTTTTCTGTCTTAAAAAACAAATCCCAATATGAACCAGGGCACTTTGCCAGACATTTGATAATTTTTCACTGGAAATTGCTATTCTACCCTGTTGACTCTTGAACTTTGAGCTATGGTTTATTTCCAGCCACTCCACTAACCTTCATTTTAACTGTTAGCAAATTATTTCATTATTTCAGTGCCTCAGGAGAGCAAGGATAAGAACATTTCCTTGTTTTATGAAGTTCTCTAAGATATATATAAGAAAAAACTGTAAAGAGCTAAGTAGTAATAACAACAATCATAATGGAGCTAAAATGAGCCTGTGTTCCAAACTTTGATGCTTCTTTTTTTTTTTTTTTCTTGAAAATATCATTACTGAAATGGAAGGGGAAATAATGACAGAAAGGAAGATGTACTTCTTTCTACTAATGCAAAAAGTATAAAAAATAGATCTTGATATTGGCTACCCAAAGTAATATTTTGTTCAGTACAAGAGAGTATAGGTACCAGTTAGTATTCAGATACATGGATTTAGGTATTACAAAATGAACAGAAACACCATATATGCAAGTTTTGTCTGCCTATAAGTCACTTAGAAAATAGACATCTCTTGGTTTCAAGGATTCTTCTTCACTGCAATTTAAAACCAATGAGTCAATTTAGTAAAATTGCCTTGATTCAGGGTGAAAAATAAAAATACTGGTCGTTTTCTATTCTGAAGCAACAAATAGGACTTAGAGAGTCTACATGAGTGATACCCAGCTACTTGCTGTGTTTTTTTTCTCCTGTCTTGAGGAAAAAAAATGCATTTCCTTGGTTATGCATAAGTAAACTCCAAGGGAATATTTAATTCATGTCACCTTAATGGGTAGAAACACTCTTTGCAAGCTTGAATTTCAAACAAATAGTCAAGACCACAAGGCTGCCAACAGCTGACTGAAAGGCTGAAAGGCCACCATGGGTGAATTTTGGATGCAGATACAAATCTCATTAAATGTATTGATGTATTAAAGCTAATGTTTTGGCCAAAAAATATCCTTCAGGCTCAGCAAAAACAGGAAACAAGCTGTTCTTTGCAGTATAACAGCTGGATTGTGTCAAAGATCTGAAACTAAAGTACTTGACAGTCTGGGGACAAGTAAAATGGAAGCTTCCCGTAGGTAAAGAAAGTACCAGAAGTTGCACTCTATAATCCTCTTAAAACAGAAATAAATAAGCTAAGGGGCTTTGAGAGTGAGCCAAGGGGCTGAGAGAGTGAGCCAAGGGGTTGGGAAAGTGATCTAAATAAAAGACAGAGGGACAGGGCCATTAGCACAGAGAATGTCCCAGTGAGCTGAACATATAGACTTGTCTAAGGCAACTAGCTTTATTTTCAGTCAAAAATGCTTTCCCTGTTGGTAATTGTATGCAAATAGTCTTGTCCAAAATTTTACCTGGCCATGATCCCTGAGGTCTCAGCTCAGACTTGGACAGCCAAAGGCTGCCTAACCCCAGAGGAAGGGTATGAGATGTGAGGCGCAGGCTCAACTCTGCTGTGGCCCTGCTTGGCAGTACTGAGAGATTCACCATGGGAGACAGACCCACCATGAGGAAAAGGCTCCAGTGCTCCAGTGACACCAGCAGCAGTGGTCACTCACTGCTGAATGAAAAAAGGTGGCTTTAAAAAAAGAGACATCACTGGCCAGGGATTCAAATAGCCCTTGACAGAGAGCAAAGCCTAAGGGAAAGCCTCGGTGTGCTCCTCATTTCCCAGCCTGGTAGATGTGCTCACAGATCCCCAAGAGCTGTCATGTAGCATTCTACCTTCCCTACTCAGATAGCTCAGCAGCCCTGGCTGCCTTATCATCAGATCCTGCACCTCACACTTCTAATAATTCCTACAAGAGCTCTTCTCTTTCCCTCCCCTCAATTTTCCCCTCCTCCCCTCATTCCTCTGAGTGATTCATGTTGAAGTTAGAAGGATTAAACAATATGTTATCTCAAATGCTGGTAATAGCTTCGGGTTAAAACCATGCAGGCTCCAAGAGGTACCTTGTTGCTTAAGTTATGCAGAGACCAGAGGCTGCAGAGCAATAGAATCTTTTTTCAGGCTTTTATCGTGCCCACTCCTATAATGTATTATAAATCATTACCTTCCCACTCAGCATCCTGGAGTCACCAATATTCAACAGCATGCTTTTCTTTTCCTAGAAATAAATTAATATATCTTTAAAAAAAAAAATGCTGACTGAATTTACTGCTCGGAAAAGTGAGTGTCTGAGAAATGGTGTGAATGGCTGTGGTGTGAATTCACACACACAGCTCTGCAGTCCCCTCACCACCCCACCACCTACTACAACCCAGCTTCCTTCCTACTTCTTGTTATTGGAGACTACATCTTTCACCCTGCTACTGCTCCGTTCTTTATTATTCTGCTCTTTTTCATCCTTTCCCTTCATCTGTGTCAAAGCAGTTGAACTCAAAGCCTAATTCAAAGCCAAGTAGCCACTGAAGCCTAGTAAAGCTAAGAGCAGTTTTTCCATTAACTCAAGGGGACTTTTGATGAGGTCTTCAGTGGTTCAGAGGAATGGGGACCAGCTTGAGGAGTGGGCCCATGGGAATATTGTCAGGTTTGACAGGACCAAGTGCAAGGTGATGAACCTGAGTTGGGGCATGCTCAGTGTCAGTCCAGGCTGGGCATGAACAGACCCAGAGCAGCCCTGCCCAGAAGGGCTTGGGGTGCTGTGGGTCAGAGGCTGCACATGGCCTGGCCATGGCACTCACAGCCCAGAGAGCCAAACGTGTCCTGGGTTGTATCCAGAGCCCCGTGGGCAGCAGGGGAGGCAGGGGATTCTGCCCCTCTGCTCTGCTGAGACCCACCTGGAGCACTGCATCCAGCTCTGGGCTCCCAGCACAGGGACCTGCTGGAGAAGGTCCAGAGCAAGCCACTAAGACAATCAAAGGTGTAGAGAAACTCTCCCATGTGGAAATTCTGAGAAAATTGGGATTGCTCAGCCTGGAAAAGAGAATGCTTTCCAGTACCTGAAGGAAGCCTACAGGAAAGATAGAGAGGGACTACATACAAGGGCCTGTAGTGACAGGACAAGGGGAAATGGCTTCACATCAAACAAAAGGCCGGTCTAGATCAGCTGTTAGGAAGAAATTCTTTACTATGAATATGGTGAGGCACTAGCACAGGCTGACCAGAAAAGTTGTGGATATCCCAGCCCTGAAAGTGTTTAAGGCCAGAGGGGAGGAGCTCTGAGAAACCTCGTCTAGTGAAAGGTGACCCTGTCAATAACAGGGGAGTTGGGACTAGTAATCTTTAATGTCCCTTCCAACCCAGGCCATTCTATGTTTCTCTGATGCTACCTCCTGTTTTCCCAGAAAACCCTATAACTGTTTCCTTATACTTGGAGTTCCTTAACTCCTAGGAGCTATGGCACCTTTTAGAGTGGTAATGAAGCCTGTTCCTCATTGCTGCTCCTAGCTGTCACTTTTTTCAGTACTTGAGGAATCTACAACTCGTGTATTCTGGCAAAATCTCTTACATTTTTTTTATTAACTTGTCCAAAAAGTAAAAAGCTCTATAGATTTCTCTTGTTAAATGATCACAAAAAGTACATTGTTTTTAATTCAGCTTCCTAATTTCAAGATTAGTGCCTGGCAATATTTACTTGTATTTTTTTTTCCATTTTTGTCTCTTGTGAATCCAAGTTGGGGATTTTTGAGTGATTTAAAAACGTTGGGTCAAATTTTCATTTCCCCCCCCCCCCCAAAAATTCTTCTGGAAAGATAAATTATGGTAATACAGAGAGGAAATAATTCTTAGCTTTTACATTCCCAGATAAATTTTAAAACTCTTGGCAATCTCTTCAGGTGGTGCTGTCATTAAACTGTCTTTATTGAGTCTAGGTAGAGACAGTTGAGCAAGTTCGAATATAGACTGCTTAATAAACCCAAGATGGGAGATATTTTAAACACACACACAAAAATCTTCCATATTTTGAAATACTGACTAGCACTTGGCAGCACACAGTCCTAGTCCATGACAAGCCTTCCTGCCTGCTGTGGTCAGAGATGCACAAATTAACAGTGCACACACTGAAAGTGCTACACTAAGTATTAGTGAAAGAGCAAGGACCTGTAGGCTTTCTGTCTCAGAGAGATTCAGCAGTTGTGTGGGCCATCACAAAAGTGTTTTGGCAGTGGTGCCAGGTGAGAAGCCCCTCTGAGCTACTCCTGTTTATTCTAGGCAAATTCAGCATACAAGGACTGTTTAGCAAACCCCACACAGTGGAAGAAACAGCATTTCTTAACCACTCATCAATGAAAATCTGTTGCTTCCTGTATCTGAGACAGGTCTCTGTAAAAGGCATAAACCTAGCTCTGCCTTAAGCTGCTCCAGAATTCTTTTACACAATAGAACTTTCCAGGCACCTAGCTTTGGCCCAAGATCCTGTTACATTATCAGGTTTTATTTCTGTGTTACAACAGAGAGGACAAGAAAGGCAAGAGGAGGCAAATGGCTCTAACTGAGAAATGAATTGTAGTCTACTCTGGAGCCTAGTAAACTTGGCGTAATTAGAGGGGTATCATAATTTTTCCTTTTAATTTTGGGCAATGGTCTTGGGCCCATGTAATGATGTTTAATTTTTTAGATTTATCTTCTTTAGGTGATTAACTACCTTATTTCTTGACCCAAGAAAACCTAACAGACATAGAGAAGTCTCAGGAATATTGTCCAGATCTGGACTGCACTCTCAGCCTTATCTATGCAGAAAACCAGGGAAAAACCCACTCCTCATATGGGTCCCCACTCAAAGCAGATGGATCCAACCTGCTGCTCCACAGTGCCTGCATCCCCTCCTCTGAAGGAGACAGCCCAGCTCCTGCCTGTGCTGCCTGATGCTCAGAGACCCTGACAACACCGGGGGTAGGATGATTTGGTGTTTCTGCAACACCATTCTGCAATTCCCCTGCTGCTTTGCCTTCCCCCAATGTTTTCTACAGTGTTTTGTTGGGGTTTGTTTAAAGTGTTATGGCATGCAATGCTGAGAATGGATTATTCCTTGTTATGAATTTATACAACGCCCTAAGGGTCCCTTGATTTGTACTGTAGAGTTTCTCATGAATAGATCTCAGCTGGGACCTGAGAGCTATGAAGTGAGGCTGAGCAGTTCGCTCTCTTCTAGATGAACTGTGAGCAGGGGACTCAGTGATATACAGAGAGAAAAGCTTACTGCTGAGGGGAAGACTTGAAGGAGCCTCTTCTTAAGAGACCAGCCAAGAAAGTGCTCAAAAATAAAATGTGCATTTCTAGCCTTTTCCTTTGAGCAAATAACACCCCCTAAAACAAACCCCCATCATAATTCTCTGCAAACTAGCCTGCAAAGTTAAGGAAACAGAGACCTCCTGCAGCAAACTCAAATGGCAGCCAGCCATTCCCTTTCTATATATACACACTCACCAGCATACAACCAAGGATTATGGTTGAGTGGGTGCTGCTGGAGATCAGAGGGAGCCTGTGGATGGGAAGATGATAAACCAGTTGACGGCAGAGGCTTGGACTTGCTTCCTGCATGTGTGACAATACAAAAAGGAATAAGCCCACTGACTGCAATCTAGCAAGCCCTGAAAAATAAAGCTCATATATTTGGACTCTTCCCTACAATAGGGATAAAAAGTTTCTGAATATAAACTACTGGAAGTTTGTTCTCTAAAGACATGTCCGAAGTGCATGAAACCAGTGTTACACTGGGAGTCAGGAAAGTGAATTCTCCCTGGACTGCTCTGTGTGTAACACAATTTCCTTATTTACACTCTGTGTCCATTGTCTAACAGGTCTCTAAACTCTTGAGGACATGGGCTGTCTCTGCCTCATAGCTGAGCACTGTTGTCTTCTTTGGATATTGATTTTTCTGTAGGCATAGCTTGCTAATATCTCACAGAGATATGGAGATTCAGAAGGTTAAAACTGGTACATAATTCCAAGACAAAGTGACTGCTCAGTGAGACTAAAGTCATGCTTTCTCCAGCAGCTGCTAAGTAGCATAGAAAAGGCAGTGGTACCCCTCAGCAAAGTCATCCTAGTGATAGATTTTGACACTAAAAAGCTGGGACTTAGAGTGGCATCCTGTAATATCCACCCCTGAGTGCAAAAAGCTTTGCTAATAAAAGGAACAGGCTAAAAAGGAAAAAAAAAAAAAAAAAAAAAAACAGGATGGAGTTTAGGTTTTGTGGGAGTTGGTTTGTTTACAAATTTATGTTTGTTCATGTAATTTTTAATTATGTAGAGGTTTCTGCCAGCATTTGGAGTAAGATCTTATGTCATCATACTGGTGGTCAGCATAGCTGGCAAAGACCAACTTCCCTCCTTGTCCAGGGAGAAAGTTCAAGTCTGAGTTCGAGTCTGATAATTCAGATTCTACCAGTCTCTGCATATACCAATCCCACTATATGGACCCTACAAGTTCTCTATAAATCCTCTCATTCTCTCCTCCAAATGAGGGCAGAAGGGTAACACAGGGTTTGTTTCTGAAATTGATTTTGATGAATGCTAGGGAGTTTAGTCAAGGAAAAAACTCAAATCTTGGTGATACATTAGAGTGAGAGTCAGGCCCATGTGTTGAATATATTCTGGCACAAATATTATCCTCACTAATGATGCTTCCTTGAAAATATAAAGATCAAGGAAAGGAAAAGGAATAACAACATCTTTCATTGTGTTTCTATGTGTCTGATAAAGTCATTAGGGAAAACAAGAAAATGGCTTTTTCATGCTGATGTTGCATAAACATGTTTTCTGAAGGAAAATGTTTTCACATTATCCTAAGAGGTGAAAAAGAGAAGAGATTAAACTGCCAGGCCTCTTACATTGAGGGGTGATTTCCTTTAGCACCATTGACAGAGGGGAGAATGGCCTGGATAAATGACAGTAGGGATGAGTAAAACGGTACCATCGTCCTCTCTGCCTGGAAGATGTACAGAACATGGTGCTTGAAGGCCAGAGGAGAGCAGAGGTTGTGAAGGGAACTGCAGAGAAACTAGACAGCCGAGCTGGAGTGATTACCTGGACAAGAAAGGTTGAAAAAGAACATCATTGTGAGGCTGGTACATCAGTGAACTTGTTACACCTCCTGAGACTCTCACAATGATACCTACAGACCTCTGCTGGGAAAGGATGTGTTCTAACCCAGACTTTCTGTTTTATACATGGATTCCAGGCAGGCATGGATGGGGGCCAAGATCTGCAGCTCCCCTGCTGGGGAGCATCCAAGAATGTTTGTTGTCTCCAACCAAGCTCTTAGAAAGCACACTGGCTGAGCAGAAAATATACAGTCAGGACTCAATGCCCTGCAGTCTGTCCCTTTTGTGCATGTCCCGAGTTCAGACCTTTTTCAGTGGGTTTATGTGCTTTGAGTTACTGAGAAAAAGTGGTAGTGGGAAAACAAACTGTCCCAGAGATCAGTGTGCTGAAGGACACTACTGAGACAGCAGTCCTGTGTGAGACCACTGTTTCAGGTAATACAGACCTCTTCTTGCTTCATATATCTGATCTCTTGTTGTTCTGTAATAGATACTAATATTGTGACTTCTGGAATGTGGAATAACCTTGCTGAATTGTTTTGTTCAGTTTTTCTGGGCTGTGAATATTGTTTGATGGATGTACAACAAACAGGACATCTTGGAACGACTCCATGCGATGGAGTCATCCCCAAGTTGTGACTCCAAATTTTGCATGTTTAACTGAGTTCCATAATACTATACCTCTTAGAGACATAAATTAGGTTATACCACATCGTGAAACATATCTACTGTTTATTCTTCTTATGTCTATCTTGCTTAGACATGCCCTGGAGAATCTTTGGACCTCACTAGGAATGATGAAATGATAAGACCTCACATTGAAAAGGCTAAGAGATTTAAAATATTTGCTATATATTAAAATTCACTAGCAAATCTAGACTTTCAACTTTTGTGTGAAAAATCATACAAACAAACAAATAAAAAATGGATAAAAACTGGTCTCCATATGTCAGCAAGTTGGCCTAATTCTGCTACAGAGAGTAACCCCAAGGACAAGGAAAAATCCCTGGATATCAAAGTATTGGCTGGCCAATTAAACTCAACTAGACACTTTTTGTTTGCCTGCAAGAATGAGATGTGGATGGGGTGAGCTTGAAGGAACTCTTTTAGGGGATCCTAAAAGAGTTGATCTCATTAACTTTTCCATGGGGGACAGAAGTTTTCTGTGTTATGTTATCTGATGCCCACAGTCCAGGCCAGAAGTAACCTCTTTTTCGCACCTGCAGCTAGCAGGCTCTTTAGATCTTTAAAAGCACAAATTAGCTCTGTTACATTATGGGGGCTCTAGGAACAACTTTTCTTTAAAGGCATTTTACTCTTCACTATTTTCTTTTTTTCTTTTTTTTTTTTTTCCAGCAAATCATGACTTAGCTTCCTTTCATTTCTTCCTTTTTCTTCCTTTCTTTTTTTTTTTTCCTTCATCTTTAAGCCCTTTCCTTTGCTTCTCTTTTTTTTTTTTTTTTTTTTTTTTTTTCCTTCAACCTCATTTTGGAGGTCTGACAGCTCAGATCTGTAATGGGTCTTCCTGCTGGACAGCTTTATAATTGGGACTGCAGAGTTCTGAAAGCACGCCAGATGTGTCGTCATCAAACAGCAAAGTCCTCATTAGAGCCTGAGTTGTAAGTGCATGTGTATGTTTTCAGAAGAACTTTTCCATTAATGGCTAGTAGGTGTCCAGGAGCAAAGATCATTGTCTCTTGTGTAGCTGGCCTTTATATCAAGGATTTTACTTAGTGAAGTGAAATATTTTCTTTTGTCCCACTGTGTTTTCCATTGTAATGGGGACTTGTCTGTATCATTTGGTTGCTGAAGTGGTGCTTGATGTGACAAGAAACCACTCTCCAGATGCTAATTGCCCTTGGGTTGCATTATTTATGCAGGAGAAGCAAAAATGGGATGTTCCACTTTTTTTTTTTTCCTCATAAGTGTTTCTTCAATTCTTCAACATGATAGCTTTCCCTTTATACTGCCCATGTTTGAGCTGTAGCATTTATCCAAAAGAAAAAGAATTTTCTTTTCTTTAAAAAAAAAAAAAGCAGGAGTGCACAATGGTGACTTATTTGATGCCTCGGTCCAGATTATGCATCAAACTCATTTCATTTTTCCAAATAATTTAGAATCTCCATATCTTAGCATGTTAGTGAGAAGATAAGTGCAAATATATTAGACTGCAGTCCTTTGGAGCTGTTTTGAGAATAAAATGTATATGAGGCAAAGTTCCTTGAATTGAAAAATATTTTTAGGGACAAAGTAATTAAATCTTTCTCTAGAAGATCCATAGTAGATAAGTGTCTAGAGACAGCTGACTAGCTATTTTTTGGTGTGGTTCCTTTTTTTTTCTTTTAATGTAATACAGAGATTTTTAAATAAAACTGGCAGAATGTCCTCTACCAACCTTTCTTGCAGAAAATGCTTGTCAAAACTACATGCTTGTATGAAAATCTATCAATTCTAATAAAATTCTATTATGAAGAAATCTGAGAAGATTGTTCTGATGAGCTTGTAATGGAACAGAATGTTCAGATGTTTCCATTTCAGTACAGCTTTTTCTGTATATCATTTTAAAGCTGTTCATAGTGTATAAAATCAAACATGAGCATTAAAATGAATCATTTCACTTTCTTCGAAAAAGCAGGTTTCAAATAAAAATCATTATTATTTTATTTCAGGCTCACATTCCTGAGTAAATTTCACATTTCTCCTATTATTATTATCCAGCTAAAAAGAATGAAAATTGTGGGAATAATGTAATTTTCTGTGAAACAGAAAATACATTTGCAGCCAGGTTCTACTTTTAAAAGTAAATTGGTCAAACCATGAGTGAGCAATTCTGTAGATACAAGAAGTGGAGTTTATGTCATCTGCTGTTAGATGTTAATAGTTCTAAGAAAGTATCTAGACTATCTTTGGGATCCATGGACAAAAATAGGTATCACCACAGGATATATCTCATGCATATTAGAATGGTGTGAAGTTCTCATGGCAGATATATAGTCATAGTTATATATTCTGTTTCTTCAGCAAACAAATGCAGAGAAAATATTATAGTGAGAATGTGTTAATAAGAACACAGGACAAGAATGATTCTGTGTGTCTTATTTTGGTCTTTTTCGTGTTATTATTTGTCTCAAAACTCAATAATGATTTTGTTATTTGTATTCCTTAGCACCTAGTTCTGCTGTTCTGGACCAGACCCCACACCCTGCTTGGTGCAATATAACAGAAGTCTGGCTGCTGTTACCCTGTCACTGCATCCAATGCCAGGTGACAACTGTGTGAATTCTCAGGTCAGTTTCAGAAACCTCAGCTAGATTTAGTATTACCTTTTAGTATGTGTTAAACAAAACTGAAAATGCCAGTGCTATCCTCTGCCAACAGAGCAGAGAGAACAGGACAGTGTCTCAGTGTACAACAGGGCACGTGTCATTCATTCCTCCCACATGATCCTGATCCTGACCCCAGCTGTAACAAAACAACAATAAAACAACAATTAAACAAAAAAAAAAAAAAAAAAAAAAAAAAAAAAAAAAAAAAAAAAAATCCTGTAAGATTTTTGGATTCACACAATAGCAAGTAGGACTAGAAACTAGTCTGTGTTTGTCTGTTAATAAAAGCATATGTGTGATTCACAACAATGAGATATGGTCCATTGCTCTTTTTGTCTTTGTCCTTAGTCTCTCTTTTCTACTATATTCTGGCCTTTCTGTCATCCCTTTCTTTTCTTCAATCCAGTTGCAATTTACTATATTATAATTATATGTTGTCTTCTGACTACTAATAATTCCAATATCCTATCCATCCATAAAACAGTAATTATTAGCTATAAAATGTTGCTCAAAACAAGGACAAACAGACTGTCTCTTTTTTTTTTCTTTTTTTTTTTCTTTTTTTTAAGCAGGTTTTGAAGGCATTCTTGGTAATGATGCCTTTGCCTCATCCCCCAAGGAAACTAACAAAAAAAAGAAAAGAAAAAAACAAATGCCTACACAAAGGAAGAATGAGAATACAAAGAGGAAATTCAATACTTTGTATTAACTCACAAAGAGAAACAGTGAGTAAAGTGCTGGGCTTATCATTGACTGGCATGGAAAAAGATTACCCAACAAATCTATCCCTTCTGTTGATGCAGAGCTTTTCATAGACTTGCACCAGAAATTAATCTGGACCAACAAAATTACTTGTATAAAAGAAGCACTAAAAAGAAAAGCAGCAAACCACTTCAGAATGAGATTATTTCTTCATTTTATACATACATAAATACAAGGATTAAAGAACTTGCATTATATTTACTCTTGACATATGTTGTAAGGAGTAGCCCTATTTATCTTTCCATTCTGTTTAGAAATTCAGATTTTAATTACGAGACAGGTGTCCAAAAAGCATCACAGATTTTATTCATTTAGAAAAGCAGGTCCTATAATAATTATAAAACACTTTGCAAATTTGTCCCACAGTGTCATAATGCATTGAGATCCACAGATCTTTTGTTAATAAGATTAAAATATGAGAGATTTGCAAAAAGGAATTATTGAGAGCTGAATCGCAACTTAGTTGAAACCAGTAGCAAATGTCCCAGTCATTTCAAATGCTTTGCCCCAAGCAACTTAGAAGCTTACACCACCAGGACTCTGTGACAATATTTTGAAATATTCTAATTCATCAAACTAAGTAGCCTCTCTAATACTGACAATTGGTGGATGCCCAGGTAAAATAAACATATAGTGGCATTTTATCAGAATACTGTTTCAGCCTCCAGTGCTAACTGCAATTTGCAGTGCAGAGATTTCTAAGATAAGGGATGGCCTTTTTATGTTAGCCTTGATGATTTTTTCTTTCATGAAGGGCTTTTTATGAACCTATATAGATATTTAATCTTCAAATGTTCCTGCAGCAGGGAGTTCAACAACTCATCAGGCTTTTAGTCTTTACAATCAGAACACTCTTGATTTCTTAGATTTGTGTTTGCTTTTTAATGATTGAATTTGATGTCCTCTATTTTCTGTGTTGAAAAAAAGGTCATCAAATGTAATCTGTAGAGCATAAAGTCTGAAAATCTTCTTATTGACCTCCGTGTCCTTTGTATTGGGCTCATAATAATTTCTGCTAGAGTATCTCAGAAGAGGTCTGGCACTAGTATACAACAGAAAGCTCAATACTTCTCATTCATTGTTTCTAAGACTGACTGTTGAATTAAAGACTGACTATGAGATGGTGGAATCCCAAGACCACGAGAGAAAGTCAAAAAAACTAACAGCAGGATCACAAGCCTGGATTTCAAGTCAGAAAAATTTGATCTGTTTGGGGATCTGCTTGAAGGAATCCCCCAAAATACAGACCTGAAGTGAAAATAGGTCCAGTACAGCTGGTTGATTTTCCAAAGGCCAACCACTAAAATAGGCCATCTCAACTAACAGGAAACCAAGAAAAGGCATCAAAAAGCCTGCATGGCTGTGCACTTAACTGACAAAACTCAAGTGTAGAAGTAAGTGTAGAAAAAGTTGATGACCTGGTGACATGGGAGGAATGCAGGATTGGTGACCTGGGAGGAATGCAGAGACTGATTTCATACTAATGATGCTAGGAGAGGCCACTCAGTGGAGTTGACTCTGGCAAGACACATAAGGACAAAAAGAGAAAAAGGAGAATTTATAGAAAGTTAAATTTGCTTCTGAATGGAGTAAAGGATTTGCAATATGGTGAAGGCTGAGGTACTCAACACTTTATTTGGTTTGTTTTTTAGCAGTGAGATTTAACATCAGGAATTCCAACGATCTTGAGGCAACCCCAGGATCAGTGGAAAAGTCTCAGGAAAGAAGATTTATTCTTGGTGGAGGAGGACCATCTTAAAGCACATTTTAATAGACGGAACATACACAAGAACTTGGGACCTGATGGAATGCACTCACAAATGATGAGGTCCTGGTCAATGCCATTGTGAGGCCACTTTAAAATAATTTTTGAAATGTCATGGCATTTGGGGGAGGTTCGCGAGGAAACAGGCAAAAAAAGCAACCAGGGGGATTTGAGGAATAGTAGAATGTTCAATGCTATGTCTATCCTTGGGGAGATGATGGAGAAAATACTCAGGGAACAAACAAACAAGGGAAAAGGAGGTGATTTGGAGTAGTCAGTACAGACCTACAAAAGGTGAAATCATGTCTAACAAACCTGATAAGCATCTAAGGGAAAGGAATAGTTTGGTGAAAAAAAAGAGCTGTGAATCTTCATTTTTCTTGATTATGTCAAAACTTATGACAAAACTCTTTCACTAACAAACTGATTAAATACAGGACAGTTAAATAGACAATCGAGTAGTCTAAAATCTGCTTAACCTCTGTTCTTAAAGAGCTGATGATCAGCAAAATCCATGAAGGCCACTTACGAGTGGTATATCCCAAGGCTCTTTAATGAGGGCCAGTACTATTTAAAATCTGTATTAATAAACTGAACGATGGGAAAATAAACCTTCAATGTGCTTGCCTTGCGAGCAATGGGCATAAAAGGATATATAGGAATTTCCATTTAAACATAAAGAAAACTTCTTAACTGTGAGTGTGATCAAACTTTGCAATAAATTGTTTAAAGAAGTTGCATAGTCTCTGTCCATGGAGATACTCAAAATCCCTCTGGACCTAATCTGACCCTAATTTGATCAGGGAGTTGGCCCGGGGAAATTTCTAGAGATCCTTGTCAACCTCAGCTATTTTGTGATTGAGTTAAATTTCCAAGTGAGTAGGGGTTTGTGTTACCATTTTTTCCCTACCTATCTCTGACATAGGTTAAGGAGCTGGTCAGGGCATAAACAGACCACATAATATGCTCTGGAGTGTTATTAATCCCCAGTTCATAAATGTTAATGACTTTCCTGCTCATGGCTAATCCAGACAGAGAAAAGTGGTTTTGAGATTAGAAGATAAATCCTTACTTTCATGGCAGGCCCAAAGGACTCTGAAGCATTTGGGAAAATGACATGTTAGCATCAACACCAATTCTGCATCAGGATGCACCAGCACAGATTTATGTTCCTGAGAGGCATCCCATTTATCACGTGTGTGCTGCAAGATCCCACTTTGCATAGATTTTCCCACAAAAGTTCAAGACATGTTAAGGCTGAGAATATAAAAAGCAGAAATATCAAGAGAGACTCTGTAAGGTGAAATGACAGATACCTCCTGTACCCGTTCTCTCACCACTCATTTCATTCCCTTTCACTGCTACTTTGTCAGTGTGGACTGTGTTCTTGCAGTCCCTCAGACAGCCCTTCACACGGACAGCTTGAAAGAAACCCAGGTTTTATAGTCTTCCCTGAGCAATCTGAGAAGTACAACTTCAGGAAAACAGATGTGTTTCTACTCTTATCTGAACAGTTGAGAGAAGAGGAGAGATATCAGACTGATGCATATTCGATCTGAAATTATTTATATGCATGTACGTATTTTTTTGCATGTATATCTAAAAATACATGCAGATACATGTAGATATGCATATGTATATCCATAGGGAAAGAAAATATCTACCAGGTAGATATTTCAAAGTGCTATAATAAATGCCTGTTCAGACTACTATTATGTGGGTTTGTGTGTTTTTGAGCTTTAGGGGTAAGGTTTTTCAATACTTACATATTTCACCATCTCCTGTCTCTATCAAAGAGATGAAAGTTGTGTTGGGACAAAGGAAAAAATAAAAGCAATTACCACTGCAAAGTAAAGCCACCTTAAACTTCTTAAGTGCCCAGGCCCAAGAACTTGTATCACAGGAGATTGCCACACTGAAATTTAAGGGAAAAATACTGTGATGATAACAATAAGGGTCAAATTCTTGTGAAAATGGCCATGTCTTCAACATGTTTATCAATACAGGTCTCAGGAGATGTTCAGAGCTCTTTCTGACTTTTGCCTGCTAGCTAATGCAAATCCTTTTTTAAATATTTATACATGACCCTCATGGGAATCATATTGTTTGGTGATGAGTAAGAATCATGAGGAGATCACAGAATAATAGAATTAAGTTGGAAGGGGGATCTGAGAGGTCATCCAGTTCCAAACCCCTGCCATGGACAGGGACACCTGGACAGGGACACCATGGAAGGGACACCTTCCACGAGACAGAGCTGCTCAGAACTCCACCCAACGTGGGCTTGAACACTTCCAGTCTTGGGGTATACACAGCTTCTCTGGAATGTGGAGGTGTTCCCTATTTAGCCAAACTGACCGGGCACCTATCTGGAATAGAAACTGAGACTACTTTCTGCAAAATGCCATGAGCAAGTCAGTTTTAGGTTTCCAGATATCCTTATCAATGGATGGGTCCAATAATTCAAGCACATGTACACCCATGAGTAGATGCTAATTCCCTAAATCTTTTGTCATTGTTGTTCTAAGTAGGAAAAAAATTGCCAAATATAAGGTAAAAGGTCAAGTATATAGCTTTGGTCAAAAATATAAATTAAAAAAAAAAAAAAAAAAAAGGTTGTTCACCATAGATATCCACTTATTTTTTAATTTTAAAACGTGTTTTGTGCTACACAACCATCAAAGTCATAACTACTTTTTTTTTACATATTACACTATTGGCAATTGCAAAGCTTGAAAAATTATTATCTGGACTGGTTCAGTCCTGGAGATATCCCCAGTGCTTGGTATAAACTGAAGTCCATCTGAACCTGCTACAGCCAACACTATCAGTATGTGAACAAAATATCCCAGTTATGAGTATTCTGATTTGTCTGGAACAGAAACTAAAATATAAAGAAAATTTATAAAGGTATCAAGTAAAATTATGTTTCTTGTAGGGTTCAGAAAAATAAAAACAAAGCAAACAAAAGAATCATTTATCAAGTTTACTAGGAGAAAAAAGATTTGAAGAGTGGAATATTTCTATTACTAAGTAGCAATAAAAAAAAAGATAATAAGGATAAAAAAAAGGATATATTTTATATGAGAAGTTAGCTTTCATATTTGAAACAGACAATATGAAGTATTTGTAGCAGATGAGGTCAATTAAGCACTTTTCAGTCCAGCAGCAACCAATGAAGATAGAGAAATATTATTTCTAAACATGGACATTTACAGATCATAGGACTGAAAAATCTCACATCAGGGATATAAGCATGTGCCTTAAGTGTCCATTTTCCTGTTAATGTGAATTTGTATTAATTTTTTTAGGAAAAGGAGAAAACAAAATAACACAAAACCACTACAGGATTCTAAAAAAATAGCACTATTGCTCCATTTTATATATATATATATATATATATATATATATATATATATATAAAAGATCTCAATTCTGGGTAAGACAATGGAAAATTTTACCAGACACTCAGAAAATAGAAAATTGAATAGTATATAATTGGTTGAAAATTGGTAGATTATGATCAATAATTAACAACCAGAACATTAAGAATAACAGTAACAATAATAATACTGCTTTATCAAAAATAGGTTCCATAAAGCAAACCTGATTTAATGTTTGGAGATGTTACAGGTGGCTTGATAAGAATAATTCTGCTACTATGTTACACATTAAAGTATTCTTTATTTCAGCACACCATTTTGATTAAAAATATGTACTTCACTGTATCATCAACACACACACACTTCTATGTGCTATACTGCCAGATGATTAACTGACAGCTGTGAAAAAGAAAATTTATCAATAAAGAATCATCAGTGAATATGAGAAGATTAGAAAACAGTTTTGTGCTCATCAACATTTTAAACAGGGAAGTGGAAGGAAATATAAAGTCATTACTGGTGAAATATGCAGATGACACAATATTTGCCCTTCCTTTAGCTGGTTGAGGGATAAATATTACCAATACCCAAGCAGCCATACAAAGGCACGTGGGTTGCTTGGTAAACTGGTGTCTGTCATCCATGATTTTTAGGGTTTTTTCTTTTTCTTTTTCTTTTTCTTTTTCTTTTTCTTTTTTTTTTTTTTTTGTTTGTTTGTTTGTTTTTTGTTTTGTTTTGTTTTGTTTTGTCTTGTCTTGTCTTGTTTTGCTGTGTTTGGTTCTTTAAATGCAATCATATCCAGACACAAGATGCTGGAAACTGAAGACTTGGAAAAGCTTAAGAGTAAACAATGATTTTAAGTGAGGCACTGATAGAAGAGAAGCTTGTGTGATGCTAGGCTGCATAAAAAGGGAAGAAGTAGGAAAGAGTGGAGAAAATATTCCATTTCAGATTTCAGCATTCATAGGAATGAGACTAGAATACAATTGTGGCATCTGCATGAATAAAAATAAAGAGTTTATTAAAAAAAATGAGCTGGGTGCAGAAAAGAGCCATGGAAGTGATTTCAGGTCCAGAGAAACTGCTTCACAGAGAGAGACTTAAAGAGCTCAATCTGTTCAGCCTATTAAAATGAAGACTGAGAGGTGACTGCAGTACAGCGTATCAGCACCTTCACAGGGGAAGAACGCTGGGTATTAATGGGCTCTTTAATCTAGTGGGGAAAGGCACATCAAGAACTAATGGCTGAGAGCTGAAGCCAGACAAATTCAAATTGGAAATTAGGCACAACGGAGGAGATGATTAACCAGAGTCACAAACTACTGAAGGAAACAGTGTTTTCTCCATTGCTTGATATCTTCTATATCAGAAAAGGCTGTTTTGTTTGGGTTTTTTTTATTCCAGATCTGTTTTGGCTGAAGTTTTATTTCTTACTAAAAAGAAAAAACTCAGCCCAGGTTTGTGCAGCTTGACAGGATACAGGTCGGTGGGAGAGGTCTCTTGATGTGCACTGAGGGGACAAAAAGGTAAGTGAATGTAGTTAGCACAGGGATGAGGCTGAGCAAACTAATCTGGCCCATATATTAAAGCTCCAGTCTCAAGAGTTTTTCATGTTTTCCAGTTGGAACAAGGAAATGCAGCTTGTCTTTTTTTTATGTGAAGCACCCTATAGAGATATCCTTTCTTGTAAATAAGGATATATTTTATATCCCTAAAGAGATGCAATAGTAGCATAATTTTGTCTAGGTACAGCATCAGAACTTTAGTTTCAGGGTTTACAGTTCACAAAGCTGTCTTCCAATTTTAAGGCTCAATATTCTGCTTTAAATATATATATGTGAATAACATTAAGTAATTGAGCTCTAGATCTCCTTTCTGAGTCTTTTTGTCTGCTTTGGGTGTTTTGTGGTTTGTTTTGTTTCTTTGTTTTTTAATGAAATACAGAGAAAAAATGGGAAACAATACACAAAGGAATTAGAAAATTAAACTCAAATAGATTAATAAAATGTGAGCTGTGCTGTTAGAGTTTTGTATTTGTTAGCCACAATGTCTCAAATAAAGGGACTGCTGCCATTTTCTCAACTAGTTATTCCAGGAAACCTATGTACCATGCACAAGTGTGGCATGAGTTTTAATATGCTGCTAGACACTTGCTACTTTCCTCATTACAAGCAGACAAACAGATATCAGGGATGATGATTATACAGACTATGTATCCTTCTATTATTTCCAGATGGCTCTGCTTTGTTACGATTTTAATGCCATTGCAAAATGTATTTATTAAGAATAAATACATGTCTTTTTTTTTTTTTTTTCTTTATTTCTTTTTTTTTTCTTTTCTCTTTTTGTTTTCGTTTTCTTGTTTTGGTTGCTGATAACCCCAGAGTGCTGTGCAGCGTTGGGGAAGAATAATGCCATGCACTCTGTGCCCCAATACACTCTGGGGAAGCAGCTCTGTGTAAGGAGCTGGGGGTCCTGATGGACAAGAACATGCCCCTCTGCCCCTGAGCCAGCAGTGTTCCCTGCTGGAAGGCCAATGGTTCTTTGTGGTGCCTTAGGAAGAGCATTGCCAGCAGGTCAGGGATGTGATCCTGACCCTCTGTTGAGCCCTGTGTCATTGTGTCCAGCTCTTGACTCCTCAGGACATGGGAGATATGGGGGTCTCAGAGCAATTCCAGTGGAGAGCTTACAGGGGTGATTAAGGACTGGAGCATCTCTGTTGCAAGGAAAGGCTGAGGCAGCTGGGGCTGTCCAGCCTCAAGAAGAGACAACTGAGAGGAAATCTCATCCATGTCTGTCAGGATCTGCAGGGAGGGAACCAAGGATGGAGCAGGCTCTGCTCAGTGGGGCCCAGCAATGGGACAAGAGGCAATGGGCGGGATAAGATGCCCACAAATTTCCACATGAATATGAGGATGAACTTCTTCACTGTGCAGTGATTGAGCACTGGGACAGACTGCCCAGAGAGGGTGAGGAGTCTCTCTCACTGGAGATACCCCATTCTGAATGCAATCCCTGCCATGTGCTCTGGGATCACCCACTGTGGTTCCTCCAACCTAACCCACTCTGTGATACTGTGATTAAGCACAAGTCCCTTCTTAGTGTCTGGATTTGATATTTTCAGGGCAGTCACTATACTGAGTCTTCCAGCAGATTTGATTTTTTCTTTTTTCCAAAGCACAATATAAAGAGTAGGAAAAAAAAATGCATGCCAACTTTGCATTCATTTCTTTGTATACATTTAAAGAAGGACTACATTCCTGTTCAAAAATTGCTTAAAAATTCATTCAGTGTCTATGAGATTTAGTCCAGCTGTTTAATTATTTTTTTATAAGTGTTCACTGTTAAGGGCTGCTATTTCAATGAAAGGTAGTATTTATTACATTACAAATTTGTAATTTGAAGACAAGAAAAATGTTAGTAAGTGTAGCCTCTTCTTTGCCTTCTCACTACATTAGAAAGGATTCTGATTTCAGAGTGGCCTTTTAAGATAAATAATGCATTTTCCCCTTTTTTTTTTTTTTTTTTTTCCAGTATTCATGGTAAGGCATTTGAAACAATTGATGTCAAGGTTATAAAGAAACAGTAAACATCAGATCATGGCAAGAATATGGTTATGGCTGGAGTCCTCAGTCAGGTCTCAGTCTCCTCTGAGTTATACCCAGACCAAACACACACAATGCAATGGTGATACCAAAGACTTTACAGCTGAGGTAGAATTGGTCAGCAGCTTCTACAGGAATACGTCTTTGATTTAAGAGTGTATGGATCAGGATTTCAATAAGAATTTACAATTACCAGCTTTACTTTTGTGAAAAGCCTTTAAGGCACATGGAGAATATATTTTCAAAAGAATGAAGCTTAGACTGAAGAGATGAAAAACATGTAAAAGGTGATAGTCATTAATATTTTTTTTATATTTGGTTTTGGGCAAATGTCTCCTGGTTTTCAGTAACACTAGAAAACACTTGCATAAGCTCTCCTTCTTTCTAGCCTGTTTCACTTTATATGTACTCAAGGAGTCAACTTTCCAAGGATTTAGGAAAACTCAATATATTCCTGAAAAATGAACTGGCTTAAGCCTGAGAACTGGCTTCAAGTCCTGAAGTAACCTGATGCAAAACCTCTGAAATGACCCAAAATGAAACTGATGAAACCTTACAAATTTCAGTAAAAATTTGTCTAGAAATCTCTATTTTACATGTTTTCCAATCAAATAAGAGAAAGTTTTAACAGTAGTATATTATTTTTCAATTTTATTTTATTTCATTTGACACATTATTCACTGTATAGAGCATAAGAGCATCAAAGAAGAGTCTATGCAGGGGCATGTGAAATTTCTTCTATTAATCTTAAATTTTATTTTGAAAATATTAAAGAAATTATAAATAACAGATCCCCTGGAAGTGCAACTGGAGCAGTCCAGGCTGGACAGTGGGAAAATATTTGCTATCTGTGCAGTCCCGGAGACAATCACACAGGAAATTGAAGGAGTTTCTATCCCTGGATGCTTTCAAGACCAGGCAGGTAAAAACGTGCCTGGCCTAACACAATACTGCCTTACTTGAAATAGGCAGCTGGACTAGAGGCTTCAATAAATTCTAGAAGTAGCTAAATAACTGCACCATGTATTGAAACACTTATTCCTTTAAAGTAAATTTGTTAATCCAGGCCTAATAAGTGATATGAAATAAGTCACAAGGACACTATAATTTGTGTATTAAATATTCTAAGACCTAATTCAGTATTTCACATCTTATGCTGCTCTCTAGAAACCAAAAAAGTATTTTTATGAATAATTACTAAATAATATGGATTTAGAAGGGTTTTCTAAGACACATTAAAAAATCTTTTATAGGATCATAGAGTCATTTAAGTTGGAAACAACTTTTAAGATCATCAGGTCCAAGGGCAGACCCAGCACTGACAAGCTCACATGTCCCTAAGCCCCACAACTGGATGGTGACTCAACCTTGGGTACGCTGTTCCTAAGCTTGTCAACCTTTCTAGTGAAGAATTATTTCCTTAATATTCCAATCTAAACCTCCCCTGACTCAACTTGTCCTATTACTTGTTACTTTTAAATGTGTTTGTTTTATTTTACTTTGGCTTTATGAAAAAAAAAAAAAAAAAAAAAAAGTAATCTGAATAAAAATAAAGTTTTAGTGTCAATTTTCAATTTTGCTATGATACCACATTTTGGCATATTTTAGAGTGAAACATTATAGCTTTCAATTTCCAAAATATCATTTCTGTTATTCCCTTGAAAAATTAATCCCTTCCTTCCTGCTGCATCGCCAAATAAAATAAAAAGTTAACATTTTATTTGAATATTTTCTTCAGTGATCCATTTGTAGTACTTTTCATTTTGTGTATTCATATTTGGTAAAAAAAATAATGAAAATAGTTTCATATTGTTTTCATTTGCCTTCTTTTCAACTCTGTAGTTTTCTATTTCAACCTTCAAGTGCAAAAACGAAAAATAATCAGCATTCTAACACTTTTACCAATCTTACTTATTGCATTAATCAAAACCACAAATTATTATCCTATTTTTTTTTTTAAAGTTTCTTTACCAGGTGTTTTGGAATGCAATCCCAGAGCCCTAGAACTTCTGTATCCACCTTTAAAAGAAAATAAAGATGGTACTTTTCTACCACACTATTTCAAAATTTATACATTTAGAATGCTTAATACTATATAGAGTTATTTCTAATTTACAGCAGTATGACTCTCCTAAATACAGTGCTTTTTATTGTGATTTACACCACTATTGCTGTGTTCTGAATCACAACCATATCCGTATTTATGGTTTTCACAGTCCCTCTGGTTGTATGTAATTTTTACAGTAGAATAAAAATAGCAGACCCCTACTTAAAGGACTTTATCATCATAGATCCTTAATTACAGCTACGTTAAAATAACCTCTATAGTGGCCCACGAGCCAAAGCAACAATAAATAAAAGGGACTGTAAAGTGAGTAGCTTCTTCCAAAGGGAAATGTCAGCCTGCGCAAGGAAATGTCACCAGGGCAATAACATTTCCCGCTGCAGCAGCAGTGGGAGCAGAGCAGAGAGGGGAACTGGTGCTTTTTGGAGGGTGTGCGTGATGGGAGGCTGGGGACAGCCAGGACAAAGCAGAGGAGCTGCCAGGTGGGTGACCAAAGCTGCCCATGGAGGGAGGGGACTGTCAGGCTGAGCCAAACTCCAGGCTCAGTGCTGGAGCCTAGGAATGAGGCTGCGACATCAGTTTGATATCAATGCCTGTTTGAGTAATATTTATTTTAATTCAGACACTACACAGTCTTCCCTGGAAGCACAAGAGCTTTCCTCCCATCAGATCTGTTCCTGTTTTTGCAACAGCTGACAGGGAAGTGTCAATCACAAGAGAGTGGACATAGCCAGATGTTCACCGGCCTCTGTTTTCTGGGTGAGGTGCTTACATATGATAGGATGAGAACACTGTGGCAGAATGCAGCTGTCCTACAAGAAGCTCTGTACACAATATATGGAGGAAGTTACCTCATTTTCATACAGGCAGCAAGTCTATCTGCAGTGTTTACTATCTTTCTAAATCCCTGCTTCCATCTCCAGTAAACTTGAGACTGAGGTTTTGATTTTCCTCTGGATCCAGTTTGGTTTTGCCCAGCCTCCCACCCCATGGGCTGCACACACAACCCTTTAATCCTGGGTTTGAAGAACCTCACTCTGAGCCAGACAGCTAACTCCTTTTGCCTGTCATGCATCTGTCTCTTGGGATGTTAGATTGCTAATCCCTTGTTATTTTTGCTGCAGGAAGAGGCCTTCTTGCTTCATTTGTTGGAAGGACCATGCCTAACTCAGTATCTGGCTTTAATGAACTTAGTGATTATCTCTGTTCTGAGAGCAGATGTAAGAGCTCTTGGTGCAGTGAACAAAACACACAGACCAAAAAGAAAAAGGGAATCTGCCAATTCCAAGCAATCATTAAGCTTAGTACTTGTAAAAAGCAGTAAAAAGGCAGGTGAAATTTAGTTAACCAACTATAACATGGACTGAAACATGCCCAGCCACAACCCACTATCTAGAAAAGACAGTCTAGATAGTATGAAGAAGTAGGACTTATACAGAGATTTTTAGCCTGAAGATGGGAGTTTGCATAGTGAAAAATAAACTGTAACGCATTGTACACTACATATAAATGAGTAATAACCTCTGGTCAATAGCATGAGGCATATGATTCCCTTTGCATATGGCTTTAGCAGTAAGCATGAAAGGTTTGCTGGGACTTTCTTTCCTTTCACTAGCTGAACTAGTGAAAGGAGATGAGAATCAAACCCTTTGCTTAGGGGGAAATCAAACCCAGCAAATGCCTCTGGCCCTACCCCTCCAGTCTGTGCCACATCATATAACTAAAAGATCCAACCTTACATCTCAGAAGAACTAACCTTTTGAAGTTGCTCAGAGGTGATATCTGGAGCCAATGTCCTTTAAACAATTTTAACTGCCAGACTCCTCACCTGGAAAATACTGCTTCATTTTCCCAGCAGAAGTGAAACTTTTTCTCTTCCTCCTCCTCCTCCTTCTGCCACCAGCTCCTTTGCATCTTTTCAATTTATGAAATGCTTTGGGATCATTCTGGGAGAAAAGCTCCATGCAGTATAACCACATTAGCTTGTAAAGTAAACAGAAAAAAATGGCCTGTTGGTCATAAACAAGCTGTCTGCAAATTTGTCATATGCTATCTCTGCACTGGATCTTATTCAGGACTGCAAGATGTGGTGGTTTGTTTTATACTGATGGGTACTGTTGCCAGGGATTCCATCCCAATATAGATGTTTGTAATACACATCGTGTGTCAGTCTCTTCAGTCAGTTGTTGGTAATAGAGTTTGAAAGGCATATAGTGACAGTATAAATGCATATGGTATATCTGAATATTTTGTTAGAAGGATGATGGGTCCTGGCTGCTTAGGATGCTACATGGACTTCTGTGCAACCTGCATTTTTACCAGCTCTGTCTCCCAAACTGGAAACAAAGAAAAGCCATGCTGGTTTCTATTTAATGTCAGTGGAGTCAAATCTGGAGGGCAATTGATCTGACCTGCCTTTGACTTTACCTTAGAATGAGATAAGCTTCTTTCCGTATTCCTTTCCACTGTCTATGAAAACAAGATCCACCTGATGAGCTTAACAACTGGAGCTCTATGCAATCTGTTAAATTTAGGCCCTGCCTACTCTGATCAACCTCTGTTTTCTGGGAGCAGCATCCTGTTGATAATATGTGCTATCTGCCAGCCCTTTCAGCAGTCTTGGCCTGGAGCACTTTGAGTGTTATCACTTTTAACATAAACAGCTGAAAGTCCCAGGTTAAGCTCAGTGCTGGGGCACCTTTTCAGTAGACCACAAGCAGGGTGGGGCACCACATCTGGCTGCCAGTGGCAGGTGGTTCCAGACATCTCCCTAAAGTCCTGCTCCATGTAGGCCAGCTCTGTGTTGGTGTCTCCAAAATGCAAGGACACTTCAAGTGTTGTCAGACTTCTATTTTGAGGAAACTGACTCAAGCCACTATATATCTAAATTTAGGTGTTTGCATATGAGCTAGGTGTCCAAGCTTGGAGAGCTATTGGTTGACCAGATATAGACATTTGCTTCATCTCTTTCTAAACCACTAATTGTATTGACTAGACCTCTACTCTCTTTAATGGGTACCTGGCCATTTATCTTGCATGCGGACATCTAAAATTAGATGTCTTAATCCATGAGCCTAATCACACCACTAACTTTTAGATTCCTAATTAAGATAAATTAATTGAAAACTACAAGACCTGTGCACCATTTTCAAGCTTTCTTTGAGCTTTCATCTGCCCTTAGTTGGAAAGAGCAGATGACCACACTGCTTTCTCCTTCGATGAATTGCAGGAATTGGGAGAAAAAAAAATTAAGAAAATGAGAAACTGGGCTTCTGAAGAAAACCTAGCAGTTTCATGTACACAGAGATTTGCTTCTTCATTCTGAATAGCCATTAAGTACCAGTCTAAACTTCAAAAGGTGGATTGCTCTGTCATCAAGCTAAGTGTGTCAGGGGAGGGTTTAGCTGGATATCAGGAAAGGTTCTTCTCACAGAGGGTGGCTGGGCCCTGGAACGGGCTCCCCAGGGCAGTGGTCACAGCACCAAGCCTGACAGAGTTCAAGTAGCCATTGGACAATGCCTTCAGGCACAGGCTGGGATTCTTGGGTCTAGGATTCTTGGGATTCTTGTGCAGGACCAGGAGTTGGACTCCATCCCAAGATCCTTGTGGGTCCCTTCCAACTCAGGATATTCCCTGATTCTGCGATTCTGTTAAGAGATAGCTGCAGAAGTGGCTTATTTTCTCCACCTGGCTAGCAGTACTGGCCACACCTGACTGAGGATTTGAGTAACCTTACTAGCAGAGCTTCCTGCCAACTCTTAAAAGCCTTGTTAAGCTTGATCACTAGGATCTGAATCACATCTGCTCTGGCTGACCTGGCACGAGGGGTGAGTAAGGTAACGTCCAGCTCTATGCAGTTGCACATGTAGACTTTGTTGAAAGTGTTTACTCAAGCTTTGGCATTTTGGGGGGGGGGGGGCGGATTGTGTTTAATTTTTGTAGTTGTTGTTGGAAGATTTGGGTTTTTTTTGCAGTTGGGTGGTTTTGTTTGCTTTTGTTTTTATGAAATATCAGGAGACATTTTTTTTTTTCTTGTTAAATAAAGGAGATACAAAGTTTTGACTACCAGCTTCAGATAAGTCTGGTGAAGTTGAAACACTGTAACCACAACACCCATACTAAAAACTTTCAGAAAGCAGAACATCCACAGGGACAGGATAAGACAGAAGTGTCTAAAATATTCAAAACTTGTACAAGAATTGAAAGTACTCATTCTTACCCAATTAGAGGTTATTTCTGCCTCCTTACAGAAAATGTCTTCTGAAAACTGGTTGTATCAAGACTAAACATTGTTTATTTATGTAAGCTATTTTGTTTTCTTTTGTTTTTTCTCAGAAATGGCATCATAGCATTCATGTGATTTCATTTTTTCAAAGTGACATATATTTTCCATTTCAACAGCTATGGAAGGTAGTGAGTACATTTATTTCAATTTTACATGAAAGAAAGTGAGACAGAGAAGGCCAAACCAGAAAGGTATTTAACCTCCTACTTCCTTTTGAAATCATCATATAGCAATATCTTTGGAGATGTAGCTATAAACTTTAAAAGCAATATTCAGAGTACTCACTTTCACATCATAATGGCCAAAAATCAATTTCATTGATTCTGTGCTGGCTGTTGAGCAGGGAGAGCTCCCAATTCTCATGTCAGAGGCTCTGTGGGAACTGTTCAAGGGTCACCTGCAACCTGTAGATGTTTTTAAGGATACACCTTCATTGTAAGAATGGCTCCCTCCTTGCATTGGGACTGAGCTCCTCACACATCGAATTATTTGGGTTGTAAAGACCACCTTCTTCCAACCCCTGACAATGGCAGGGACACCTTCCACCTGAACAGGTTACTCAAAGCCCCATCCAACCTGGCTTTGAGCACTTCCAGCATCTTCCACAGCTTCTCTAGGCAACCTGTGCCAGAGCCTCACCATCCTCACAGAAAGGAATTTCTTGCTAATATCTAGATTAAACCTGCCTTCATCATACTGCCTATACAATAGTTTGGTAGTACAGCGAAAGAAATGAAAGGTCTCTTTCCAATGCACCAAAAAATGTTATTGAGAGGATGAGACATTCACAGCTCCTGTTCCTAAAAGCGGAATGATGATGAACCCTCTGGATTTCATTCCAATTATTCACTTAATGGCTACTGCCATACCTCTACAGAAAATACAGGCATAAATCAGTCTGCAGCAATCAGCTGAGGGTCTGATATTGCTGGACTTTTTGGGGATTGTTTTTGTTTTTCCTTGTTATAGGCCAATAAATTATTTTCAAGTTGTGCCTTGAATAACAGAGTGGTGGGAGGCATTTCATGTTTAGAAATTTGTCAAGGCAGTCCACGTATGTGATGGGCCTAACTTCACTCTAATGCCTCAGGCCAGGGAACTCATGATTGTCCTGTTCTTTCTGAGGTCAGGCATCATGGAAATCTGCAGTGAGATTTGTGAGGCTCCAAGGTTAGACAATCCCTTGAAAACAGCTTCCTGGAATTTAAGGTTTTAAGTTCATTCAAAGCCCCATTTGGACACTGAAATAAACACTCTGGACCACATCTCAAGTGCTTTGTTCAAGGTCACCTGAGAGGAGTTCAATGGATCTTGGAAATGAGCCCAGATCTCTGCTTAACTCTAGCCATAGATCCATCCATTTTCATTCCATAGCAGCATAATAGGGATTTGGAAAACTACTCTAAAACCTTGAGAACTGAATAGATATCAAAATCCTTCTGTATGTATTTGGAATCATCCCACAGATGTCAATGAAGGAATATATTCTTTCTTATAAAAAATTGAATTGCTAAATATGTATTGGAATCTCTCATTACTTGTTAAAGTAACTACAGCTTTCTCATAAATATTGTAGGGATACATGCAGAGGGTTAAAAAGCGACAGCTCAGTGGTCTGGAATTAAATCTGTTGCAGGTATATAATTTAGTGTGACATTAATTGGGTAGTGGGGAAGCATAAATGAGGAACACAATGCGTATACATTGGAATTTTTTGTTAAAGAAGGAACACTGCAAATGCTAACCTCAGCAGAGCAAAATCAAAGAGAGCAGAGAGGAAGGGGAGGAAAGGAAAAAAAAAAACCAAAAAAGCAATTTTCCCCCCCAAAAAACCAACCCCCCCAAGCAACACACAAAACAATATACAATCAAACAGTTGTGTCTTGTTTCTTTGGGAAGAGGTTTAAATTAGCTACCAAGGATTAAGATTTTCAGCTGGAAGAGATCAATCAGTTTAGCTCTGAAAATGTAGGTTTAGCTGATTCTAAGTCATTGTAGTTTATCTCATCTTTGTAGCTGTCTACATCCTCGGGCAAGTAGAGAGCAGCTGAGCTTTGTGGGCATCAGTTGTGACCACCAAGCTCCACACAGCCATTTACTCACACCCACACCAGCAGGACTGAGGAAAGGACTGGAAGAGTAAAAGCTGTAAGATTCATGGGTTGAGATAAAGACAGTTTAATACGGAAAGCAAAAAGCCATGCACACAAGCAAAGCAAAGTAAGAATTAATTCACTGCTACTCGGGGTCAGGCAGGTGTTCAGCCATCTCCAGGCAAGCAGGACCCCACTATGCTCAACTGTGACTTGGGAAGACAAACTCCAGATTATCTTGTCTCTTCCTCTTTCTTCTCCCCACTTTACCTACTGAGCACAATGTCACATGGTCTGGAACATCCCTTTGGTCAGCTGGGGTCACCTGTCCTGGCTGTGTGTCCTCTCAGCCTCCCAAGCACTCTCATCCCCTCCCCAGCCTGGCAGTGCAAAAAGCAGAAAAGGCCTTGGCACTGTGCAAGCCTCAGTGCCCACTGTGCCCACTCAGCAATAACAAAACATCTCTGTGTTATCAGCCCTGTGTTCAGCACAAACACAAAGCACAGCCCCACGCCAGACACGGTGAAGAAAATTCACTTTATACCAGCCAAAAACAGCACACCCATTCTCTGTTTTACCCTCACTGGCTAACCAATATTGACTTGTTTTCCTTCTTATGTTCAAAGAGAACATAGTAACTGGGCAGCACAAGTCATGTGAACATCAAGAGGAACATATACTTCAGTTTCCTCTCAGGAAAACTTATTTTAGCCAATTGCATGGCAAGAATTAAAAAAAAAAAAATAAATTGACTGCACATAGGAAAAAAAAACCAACAAAACAAAACAACAACAAAAAAAAAAAACAAAAACAAACAAACAAAAAAAAAAAAAAAACAAACAAAAAACAAAACAGAAAAAAACCCTAGAATAACCTTCCCAGAATTCCACATCCTTATACAGCTGAATGGATCCCCTGCACCACAAGCAACCAAAAAACACAAAACATGCAATTTGCCACTACAAAAGAGCAGAACATACAAAGAATATTGCCAGTCCTGTAAGTCTCTTCTGCCCTAATTTCATGTGTTATTCCTGACCTAGAACAAGGCTTTCTGTACTCTTTACCTCTCACTCTGTTTTTTTGACACATTAGACATAGAATGTCCTGGTTTGGGTATTCAATTGTGTATTCAGGCACCGACCTGGATGATTAAGTCATTTCACCTATCTGCTATTCTTCTGTGTTCTTCCTTAACTGTTATGTTCAGAGTTGGGTCTGTCTTGTGTACA
The DNA here is from genome assembly GCF_024509145.1 of Vidua macroura. Classification (NCBI taxonomy): domain Eukaryota; kingdom Metazoa; phylum Chordata; class Aves; order Passeriformes; family Viduidae; genus Vidua; species Vidua macroura. The sequence goes on from NC_071611.1 coordinate 6,521,905, forward strand.
AAAGATACTGCTATGGGACCTTGGTCTCTGCTAGGGATATTAAATGTTGCTACCACACAGACATTAAGTGTGCCTGCAGTTAGGCACAGGTAATCTTACAGAGGAAACAGGAAAAAGAATAAAATCAATGCCCTACCATATTAATTTTCAGTCGCAGTTTTGGAGATTAGTCTTAAATTATTTTGAATTGCAAATCCAATTGGACTTTAATTATGATTATGACCTCTACTTTGTGGCACACAGTTCAGTCTGTACAGCCACAGTCTATGGTAAATGACTATAATGGTGCTGAAGATGATGTTCCATAGCACGGAGCCTTGCCCTACATCTGTAGACAAAGACATGCATGCACATGCACATTTTGACTTGGAACAACCTCCTAATAATACAGATTTATTCTCCTTTGGTTTTTCTTTTTTGGCTTCCCTTCACTCCACATACAGGGCAGCAAGGACTCAGTGACTTGCTGGAAGAAATCTGTAGAGTATGTTAATTTCTGTGGAACTTAGGCAGCCTCATAAGTCTTAGAGATTAATAAGAATCTGGGAAGTATCTATCTTCTGGTGATGCTTTCATTTGCGCAGTAATAAAGCTCGCCTTTCTTGTTTAATAAAAACAATGAGGAAACAAATGGGTGTGCAGGCATTGGAACTTTTGAGGAATTAATTCAAAAGCACGGAGGAAAGTTTTTTATCATGCTGTAAGCACCAGAAAGGTGAAAATTACTCTTCCCTCAAGCTCTTACCCTCAGTGTGCCTTATCTCCCAGTTACACCAAATTTAAGGCAAAACCCTCAAAAGGTGCAAAGTGTCTCTTAGAAAGTACTGATCATTTTCCTGAAAGGTGATGGGCACATTTGAATGAGACCATCAGCAGCCTGGGAGAATTTTGCATAATTCACCTTCTTCCCTTGCCCACTGGAACAATTTCCTGGTAGAACATTCCCTCTCCAATCAAACGATGTTCCCGTGGAAAATTTCAAATCAGTGAAAATGTTGAGGCTTTTCTTTTCTTATATTTCTCTCTTGATTCTGGAGAGATGGTTGTGATTTTGCCTGGCTGTTCTCTTTATCCTCCACCCTAGAAGGTTTTTGTCACTCTAGCTTTCTGTGCACAGACAGGCGATTGATGAAAGCAGGAGCCTTGCAGCAGGCAGGGGGCCAGGGGCTGAGCACCCAGCTCCTGCCCTGCTCCCAGTCTCCCTACAGCTCCAGCTGTCAGAGAGGCACAAACCCAAGTCACTTAGCATCCCACATCTCCTGCAACTCTGGCTGCCAGAGAGCTGGATCAGAGTGAGAACTTGAAAAGCAATTTGCTTACCCCTCAAAAAGAAGAGCTTTGCAAGTTAGCACAATTTTGTTTCATTTAGGCAAAAGGATTTAATAAAAAAGAGTTGTTTCAAATCCTTGTTTGCCTTTGATGCACATTAATGAACTTAATTATTGTGAGGTAAAGAGTATTAAAAGTGGCTTTGATGTCTTAAGAACTGCACCTTTGTCAGCTGGGGTTACACACTGAGACACTCCTCTTCCTGTGGCCAAGAGCTGACCAAGGCTCCCTCAGCCACCAGTTCCCAAGCTCTGTTTCAGGATGAGCACAGCTGTCTACAGGGGTCATCTTCAGTACTAGGAATGAAAGGATAGTGCAGCAATTACTTGTTCAGTGTTCTGAGTCTCCTTATCTTGCTACTATGGCACTTGGTGGTCTCAGGAAATGGTCCTGTTCTTATCTTTCGCCGGGGGAATTTCTCTTAAAGAATACTGGCCAATCTGGTACCTGTCCTGCTTCTCAAGCAGGCCATCATTTCACCACTTATAGCCCACATGGATGGAAACATAACATACAGAACTCTGGTTTGATAGGTACTGCATGCAGACATTGCAGGTTCGAGGGTGGATTGGATGTTTGGGCTCTTCTCCTCTCCACTCCCTGTCCCTGAAGTGAATTTTGTCTAAGTGGCAGTAAAGTTTCCTGTTTATCCCATTTTGACTACCTGAGAAATAAAATTAATTGGGATATTATTCTTCCCTGCAACAGTTTCATCCAGCTTTACTGTATAAACCTACAAAAATTACTTGATCGGCAGGCCTGTCCTGTGAGTTTTTGAGATTTGTTCTTATTTTGCAGCTAGACCCTTTTTTAATTGCAGTCTTTTATCTTACACATAATTCGTGTGGTGGCACCTTTAAGGGTGATCCAGCTTTGCCTGGGTGGAGAACATGCAGAATTCTTTGCACTAGTAAGAACGCAGTTACAATCAGGAAGCTTTTGCCTTTGCTTCTGATCTGGAGCTGATATTGTGGCATAGGTCTGGGTCAGGATATTATGTTTGTAATCATATTACAGTGGATCTGTTTGGGCCCTGACTTTAACCTTCACTTAATAAAAATGTGCTCTAGCCACAGGCTATGAGTTCTCGTGACTAGCAAAGGTAGGGACCTTTGCAATATAATAAAAACAGGGAGGAAATACTGTGAGATACAGCAGAGGTTCTGCTCTAACCCTCCCATCTTATTGCACTCTGATATGAAATCTTTGTTTTATAAATAAACACTTTGGAACTTAAATCAGTTTTTGTTTAATCAAGTCCACTTTTTAAATATTCTTAAATAAAATACTACTTAAAACGGGTAATTTTACATGAAATGGGAGAGAGATAGCGCAAGAATCTACAGTATATCAGACTGAATTAGTTTTTCATGCTACAAGATGTAAACAAATCTATTTAATTAGAACACCTTGTTCTTATTGCATTCAGAGTCATTTTTTATACAGGCACAAAGAACAAAAAAGGGTTTGGCAGCAAATTTCTACAATACTACCAAAAATCCATCTGAACTGAGCATCTCCCTTAGTAAAATGGATATTTTCTACTTGTTTGAATCAGAGTCTCAAAGTCTAACCCCCAACTACAAAAATGACCCTGGGCCAAGTACATACATTTCTGGAGACCAGCTTTGATTTGAAACCCTTCCTTTCTACTTCTTCAGTGGAAACATCAGAAGTGTAGTCATGCAGGGGGAAGCTGATCCTTCAAGTAACTTGTTTGGGTTATGCATACCAAGAGCAGTCTTCACCCACAGAACTACCTGCCTCTGCCAAGGCCATGAGATTTCCGTGCTTGCTCACCTCTGGGGCAATCTGTCCAATTTTCACCATTATTCCATATGTGCAACCCAGAAACAATAATGACTTTCCTCTCTTTGCAGTCCTTTTCTCTGCTTTATAAGGCAAAATGGAATCTGGAACAGCAACAGAAGAAAAGAGAGGGACTGTGTGCTCGAGGGCTTTATTAAACTCCATAAAAACTCTAAGATCACCTTTCTCTTTCCTCTCTGGTAGCCATGCAAGGAGCCCACTTGGCTATACAGGCTCATTAGTCACAACAGAGAGGCAGCACAAGGTCCCACAGTGACAAGCTGCCACCTAAATCTAGGTAATGTGCCGTGCTAAAATGCTGTACACTTGCTTGCAGCAAGATCTCAGTTCCCTGCTAAGGCAACGTCTCCTTTTCTATCTGAATTCTAGGCTTGGATTTACCACCCTTGTGGCCTGTGCTTTCGTCGATACACATTTTAAAACATGTAGCTTCTTGCCTACACAATTCCAAAGTCTCAAATGGGCAGTAGAGGCACACAAATATTATCTGGGAATATTATGCATGATGCCAGACCTCTAGATCCAGTCACCACATAGAGACTCTCAGGCCAACACAGAGGTAGGTTGAGCTATTAAACACTATCATGGGTGTTTTTCCTCTCCTCTGCACATATTAGCCAGGTCTGTTTCACCATATTACTGCTACAAGAAAGATTCCTTGACTGTGTTGTGGTAGAAAGACCTCATGGGTGAATCTGGGGAAAAAACAGAATAATAATTATTTCCTGAATAATCTTTCCTGAATAATCTGACCAACTGTTACAGTCAAGGATGTCTTCATTGTATGATGCCATCAGTTTTGGTTCCTAGAACACTAGACAGTCATGTTGCATACTGGTCCACAAGTCTATGGATGTAGATTAAAGGGAACTTTAGTAATCAGGGGATTTTTATATTTTTTCTGTCTTGCTGCGGCTCCTGGAACAAATATCTTCTTTGCATTTGTGGAAGGCATCCCTGCCCATGGCCGGAAGATTGGAACTAGATAATATTCAAGATCTCTTTCAACCCAAACCATTATATATATTTATTTTTCTTCCTTTGACCTGCCTATTTATATGACCAGTTCTTCAGGACAGTCTGTTTTATTCCATACTGATGTCCAATGGACCCCCATCTGATCTGAATTGTCCAGAAATGGTAGCAGCCTGTAATCACAATAATCACACTGAAAACAAAATGCCAACATTTTTGTACCAATTCCTCTGGCTTTGTCCCCTAAATGAATGATGCTTAGAGGCAAAAAACAAGCTGATCATCTTACCACTGTTAAACACTATCAATGACTTTGAAACAGTTGTCAGTGAACTTAAGTGCTTCTGTAAGTGAGTAATTAATAGTCCTGATTTAATAAATATCTCAGTCACTGGCACACCACTTATGGGCAAAATGTCATTTACACCTGGCTTCAAAAGTCTCCATCTGGAGAAGCAACCAAGCAGCACACAATGACACTGCTCTCTGAGCCACCCTTCTCACTCCCACCCAGGAGTTCACTTCATCACTTCTCCAGTCTACTCTCTGTAATCCAGCCTTCTCCCCTCCCTTATTCCTATTCCACTTGTGGTTTTCCCCTAGTTTCCTCATACCCCTCCCAAAATATTCCATGCACATCCTAACACCTGTCATATTTTCTCATCTGTCCTCTACCAGATAAAGCACTGCTCTGTGCATCAAGAGCAAAAGAGATGTACAGATGCAGTATGATATGATATTGTCAAGGAACACACCATGCCCATCTGCAGTCCTGGAAGAAATGCTGCGTTCAGTTCTGGGTTCCTCACACAAGGAGCATCTGGAGAGGGTTCAGCAGATGCCTGTGCTGGACCATAAGGAATCTGGAACCTCTCTCTTATGAGAAGAGATGTGAGAGCTGGGCTGGTTTAGTCCAGAGCAGGGAACACTGGGAGGGGATCTCATTAATGCATATAAGTATCTCAGAGGCAAGTGTCAGTGGATGGTGCCAGATTATTTTCAGTAGTGCCCAGTGACAGGATGAGGAGCAGTGGTTATAAACTAAAGCACAAAAATTTCACCTCAGTATAGGGAAAACCATCTTTCCCTTGAGGGTGGCAGCGCACTGGAACAGCTGCCCAGGGAGATTGTAGAGTCTCCCTCTCTGGAGACATTCAAACCCCACCTGGATGTGTTCCTGTGTCACCTATTCCAGGTGGCCCTGCCCTGACGAGTAGTTGGACTATGTTTTCCAGAGGTCCCTTCCAACCCCAACACTTCTGTGATTCTGTGAAATATAAACAAGTGTGAGCTTGTGGCAAAATCTGTGACCTGAAGAGCACACCCTATTACTAAAATAAGCCAGCATAAAAAGACAATAACATCACTAGAAAACTATGTCCCTATATAAGATTATTCAAATTTGTGTGCCCTTTCCAAATTATTTAGAATAACTTAAGTGTTTTTATGCCTATTTCACCTCTGAAGCTTTGGTGTAGAGAGGTTATTTTGTCCCGATTTATAAAAGACGCATTATGGCAGAACAGAAACCTTAATTCAGTTCTTTTTGCATCTTGATCACTGCTCTTTATTTCCTCTCTGACTGTGATTTCTACTCTCTAAATTTTCATTAATTCCTAGGGGGTAAAATTTTTTTGTGAGGAAAAAAAAAAGAGCTGTGTCTTTACTGGCTGGGTGAGGAATGTAGTTTAATCATATGATTTTCAAAACAAATCCCAAATGCCTTCCAGAGGTTTATTACCTTCCCTATGGTCTTACTTCTGAGTATCTACCTCAGGAGAAAAAAAAAGAAAAATCCACTTATTAGCTTCTCTCACTGGTCTCTTCAGTTCTCTCACTGGTCTCTTCAGTTCTTGCCCCATGATGCCCCTTCTGCTTGGAGCACATCCCTGAAACTGTTCTATTGTCCCTTAACTAACTACCCATACAAACATCTGCATTACCCCCAAGGAACAAAATTTCCTTCCTTACAAGCCCAGCAAGAAATAAAACCCAAATCTGAACAAAAGCAACTGCCCTTTCCTACTGTGATGTGTGAAATACTTTCCCGAGGCTGGTATCAACTCTCTTCATTTAAGTGAAGCTCATTTACAGTCACTTGCCTATTCATAGTGGTTGGGCAGAGAGCAGAGCCAGGGCTGCCTGTCACCAAGATGAATAGACAGATGGCACAGACAAAAGTGGTCACATTTGGTCCGAGCCGGGGGTGCCATTTTTAAGGTCAGTTCTTCATCTTGTAGTGGTCAGGAGGAGGCCTGTGATGATGATGATGACAATACATTTGGAATGATACTGCTATTTGTTTATCATGGCTTTTGCACAGGAGGTACCAATTTTAGCAAACACAGGAGGAAAGCAATTGAGTTAGCCCTGCAGCAGCATCTGAGGATCTTATCTGCATGGATGCTTCTCTTTTTACCCACTGCATATCAGAGTTTAGGTACAGAAACAAAAGCTGTTTTCTGTCCTGGGGCAACAGTGAGTACTTCCTAGACCTTGCTGAATTTCTTCCCATCCCTTGTTGGAAGAACTACCTTTAACTTCACCAGAGATTTTCTTGCCAGTTTAAAACACACATTAATCAGAATGCTGGATCCTTCACTGGTGCTTATCCCAGTGTCCTGGTTCTATGGACATGGATTTATGTGGAAGTTTTCTAATAATCTCAAATGGCTGGTCAGAGTTTTCCCTGGTTAAACTAAAAAATGTCTTCCTCCCTCTTCTTCCCCACCTGCATCCCTGTGCAGACAGATGCTAGACCACAAAAATATTCTTCAGTCACTGAAGGTAGATGTAGGTTCTCAAAATGCAAACATGATGTGTCAGTTTACCTTCAGTCAAGACTCTGAGTATAAACAAATTCTAAATATCTCACGCAAGTGCAGAGACCAGAATATAATTAGATCTTACTTTACCAACAATCCTGGAAGAGGGCATTGATGTCTAATGCATTTTCATCGTTAATTGGAAACTAAAACTTGACCTGAACTAGAAGAAACATATTTATTTACAAGTTGGAGATATGCTTTAAACAGAAAATTAAAAGCAGATAGACATATAATCTTATAAGAATAAATGAGGAGGAAGATAAAAAAAAAAAACAACAAAGAAAATAAAATTGCTTGCAGCTGTGTTTCACATATGACCTCTTCAGAATGTGATTAAGAAATAAAAACAAACAAAAAACCTTCCTTCTGGTATATGTAATGTACTTACGAATAAAGAGTAATTTGGATTAGTGCTATGTTAACCAACTGCAAAACATGGATTTCTCTATATCTAGTTTTTAATTTTAGAAACCAAGTTCAGCAATGCGATGTCAGGAAAAAAGTCTCTTTCCAGGATGGGAAGTAAATCAAGTTATGGTGGTTCTGACAGGGTCCTGGTGTTATGACAGCATAGAGCTGGAGTCTGGAAATAGCCAAAATGTTGTGTGACCCCCCTATACTTTATGGCACAGGGTAAGGAAAAGAAAATAAAATCTGCTACCTCTACCTCTTTGTGTGGTGCATATCCATAGCAAGGTCTTGTTTTGCTGGACATGTACCTACCGTCTCTCTGACTGTCAGGAACAAAAGAGGAAAGAGGAGCACCTGCCTTCCCAGGTAACCTCTTACTCTCCAGGGCTCACTTCTGCAGTTCATTGACAGTGGAATAAAAGCAAGAATATATTTTATGTGTTTACAGATTGTCTGGAATTAATTTTCTTGCTCTTCAGCAGGCACTAAGTGCAAACCGTACAGTGGACTGAGTCTATCTCAGCCTTCTTCATGCAGAGAAGCAAAATATATTTCCTTTTTTCTAGCACAAGTCCATTCCCCAGGTTGTGAGCTCCTTTCCATGAGAACTCCCTTTACCTGTGCCAACTGTATCTGTAGCCTGAGTAGGCACATACCACCACAAGCCTATAGTGACAGACTTGTTAAAATCTTTAAAGTTTGTATGTCAAATCTTTAGAGTTTGTATTTCCTTCTCTTTGTCCTTCCTTTCTAGTGAATGGCTTCTCTCAGTGATCTCCAGAACAGTTCTCTGTTCTTGGGCTACTCTGGGCACCACAAAAGCTTCTCCAAGTCAGGTTGGTACCCTCTGTAGTCATGACAATGTGAGGAACAAGTCCATTGTTCCCACCCTAGCTGCTGAGGGAAGGATGGTGTCACCAGCGAGGTCAGCCTCGCTTGATGCCTGGTGGCACTCCCTCCCCATGTGCATCTTGGCTACCACCTCCTGGTGGGAAAATGTTTTTATGTGGAGCAAAAAATGCTTCCTGGGGAGAGCATTATTGTCTCCTTGGAGAGAGTCCAGTACCGGAGGAGGCTGCAGTTTATCAGTTCTGTCCTCACCACTCCACTCAAAGTGTCTGTGCCGTCAGGGGGATTGATGGAGTTGGGAAAGCCCCCAAAACCATATAACTTGACATTAAAGAGAGGCTGTGAAGCTCTCACAACCAAAAGTACCTTACAGGGAGACATGCAGAGAAAACTGCTCTGTCTCTTTGGTGGATGACTTTTATCGTGAAGCTGCACAAAGCCATTACTAAGAAAGGCACAAATTTGCAGGAGATTGGAGGGGGGAGGATAGGGGAAAGAACCAACAACAATAAAAATAAGACACATGCTGCTCTCTTTTTTCTTCAGAGGCTTTGGGAGAATCTCCTGAGGACTAGGGCAGCTGCAGAGATGTTGTAAGGAGGGAATAGTGCACACAACCCACCTGTAATTTGACCCAGCGTGAGCGCTGCAGTGGACAAGACCCCTGGTGTAGCAGTACACATCCCACCCCAATAAATTCACCTGGAAAACACCTCCAAGAGTCCCTATGTTACAAATCAGTTTATTCTTTCAGCCTTAGGGCAGTCAGCAAGGAGTGGGGGCAGCAGGGATCTCATGGCAGCTCAACAACTGACTTTCAGCATGGACTCTGAAATTACATGAAAAGCTAGAGCTTTGTGAGCTTTGTTATGCTGTGTCTGGCTTGCTAACCATGTAGGAGCATTCAGGCTGCTCAGGTGTATCCACACAGGAGTACTGGCCCTTCAGCTAGTGGATCCTGTGGCTTTGTGCAGCACCCTGCACCACGGAGGCATTCACTGTCAACAACATTGTGGTAGTGTAGGTGAGAAGAGGGGAGTAGAGGATCTATTTTTTTTTTTAACTTGCTGCATAAATAGAATCAAAGAAAATATAATGTAATATAAATAAAAACAAATGGCTCAGTCAACTCATCTTTAATGCTTTGCTGCGTGACATCTATTTTGTCTAATGGAATACGACTTTCATACACCAACTGGATATTTAACCTTGGCCAAAAGTTATGATGTACATTACAATACACTTTTATTATGTTACAATCTATTGTTGTTGTTTTTTTAATCTATTGCTAGGCCCCTAACAGTATGTCTGTGTCGATGAAACCCATCTGTCAAAAGCACAGTAGGGACATTATTATGTAAATGTAGCTGGGTCTTCCTTTTGTGGAATTGGGGGCAGGAATTTAATATACTGTCCTAATATTCCAGCCAGAGGGGAAAAATATTTATTAAAAAAATCTTTTTTTTTTTAAGTAAGAAAAAATCTAGATGAATTTGGCTTTTAAAAAGTCAGATCTTTCTCTTCACCCTTCCCAGTAAGATCTTTAGAGCTAATGATACTGTTTCTAATAAAAAATAAAATAAAATACATGAGAGACTTTTTAAGTGTACCAGGAGACAGGTCATTAATATCAGCGCTGCTATCTTTTCTATATTGCACTCATATTTCAATAACCTACATTTTGGGGTTATTCTCTTTTTAACATGTGCCATTTTGGATTACTTCTTTATTAGGGTTTGTTATAATATATGCACAAAGGTATGTAGATTTCTAGGAGAGGCGTGGGCGAGGAGGAGATTATTTATTACAGTTCTTAAATATCAGCCAAAATCCATCCATCTAAATTGTCTTGCCTTAGACGCATTCTGCCATTATTTGCAAAATTAAGACATTTGTCCCTGCTCAGAAAAGAGGCTAAAATTGAAATAGCCACTGTAGGAAATGAAATATCTACACAACCTTCCCCTGGGCAAGCTCCCAGCCTAAGGAACAGACTCCAGGAGGTTTGTCCCAACGTGATGCATGAAATGAAGTGTATGTAGCTCTCTAAATCCAGATTACCAGCTGATTTCCTCCCCTAAATTCAAAGGCACCATCTGTTGAAATCACGACAGCCTCCACTATGAGGATCTCTGAGGTGGGAAAGTGTTGTCATCTCCTTCTCTGCAGATGGGGTGCTGAGGAGCAGAACAGCTGAGTGTGTGTTTGCACAGAATTAGGGTATATTCACAGCATAAGGAAAGGCACACGCACGACGGCTGCGTTTCCTAAGCACAGGTAATGGAAACAAGGAGCACGTGACAGCAGAAGGGTTACCATGGACCACAAGTATTTATGGCCCACTCACAGTCTGGATCACCCTTTGGATCCTGAGACTTGCCTCCTGCTCAGTGAGTTTTGGTGAAAGCTCCTCCTGTTTGGAAATCCTTTCTAATTTCTTTGAAGGCAAACTGTGAGTACAGCCTGGTTTGGTTGAGAGACCTTACCAAAGCACACAGACACCACTGTGGGACAGGAGGCTTCTAGGGAAGTAATAGCCAGCGCCAATAACGAGGGTGTTCATACCCCATAGGAGTTAGCTAGGGATTTAAGCATCCGATTCAAAGACTCGGATGCTTAAAAAAAGGCGTGATTTCACCACATCTTTCTTGTGCCGTTTCCTTCTTTGATAAGAAAGCTTTTAAAGTATGCTATAAAAACCTTTTACTTGGTGCATCAACATGGGCATGGGAAAGACCAAGTTTTCATCATGCATAGTAGATTCAAGCCCTCAGCTACCACCCAAGAAAAAAGCACCCTTATTCCAAGGCAAGCTCCAGGAGGAGGTATTTATCCCTGGTCCCAGACGGGTCACTGCGCAAAAAGGAGCGTAACACACACAGATGATGTTAGTGACTATTGTTATTTTTGAAAGAAAAGGGAAAGCATTTAGCTTTGGGTACACTTCTCTCTGTATAGATCTCTTGGAGCACTTGAAGGGATCCTGTTTGCTAATTTAAAGTGCCACAGCATGTCCACATGTGTTCCTAGACTTGACCAAAAATGACGAAGTTCTGGGCATACTAAACTCTTGAGTGTCTGTTTCACATCTAAGTCAAGTGCAATAAATATCTTGAAAGAATTTGACAAATTCTTCTGCTAGAAAAAGCTCTCTTTTATCCAGAAGTACAGAAAAGAAAGTGTTCACACAGGAATACGGTAACTAACTTTTAAACCCTCAGTCTTTTTGAAGTGGTTTGAAGCAATATCTTTTCTTTTCCTGAGGTCTGGACTAAGGTAATTTGAGATAGATGTGATGCCTGGTGCCCATAGTGGAAATATTCTGTACCCTAAAGACTGATAATCATTAAGAAAAATAGAAACCTTACACTACACTGCAGACTCTGTCCCTGATTATTAAATTGTTGTGCGGACAGGAATTCCTTCTCAGTATTATGTTTGGCTGGCTGGGCCCAGGTCTCAGCTCCTGAGTGTAATTTCAGTCTTTCTCTAATTTAAAACACATTAGGGTGAAGCAGAGCCTCTATGTGAATGACTGTATCTGACAGTGAGCATTGAGGTTCTGGTTTAGACTGATGAGCTCATGGGATCACCAAGAGGTTTGTGTTGGAAGGACCCTTATAAATGTCACATAGTCCAACCACACAGCAGCAAGGTGCTGTCCATGAATCAGACTTTCAAAGCATTTTCAGCCTGTCTTCTCTCCTCCCTGCTGCTGCTGCATGTCATCCTTTCTGCCAAGGGAAGAAGGTGAAGCTCGGCGCTGAATGAGGATAAACATAATGACTGGGCTTAATTGGGCAGCATACAGTGGAGACAAACACACCGACTTTTCCTCATCCATAACTAAGTCTCATTGCACTCAGCCACTAACATGCTGAACCTGATCAGCAGAGCTAATTTTCATTAGCTAATTGAGCAGACTCACAGAATTCTCCAGCTCCTACTGCTCCCAGCTGCCTGCAGAAGGAGACGCACCGGGTGCAGGTCCCATCTCAGAAGGGTCAACCCAGAAGGGAGCTGTCTCAAGAGAGGAAAGATAACCAGAGCTGTTCCTTTTGCACGCCTTTCCCTCCTGCTTTCCACAGACACCCGCTTCTTCAGATATTTCTTAATTTAAACTTTAATCAAATTTTCTTTTAACATCTAAGCCCTTATGTGACATTAATATCTCTAAAGACTAAAATCCAGATCTATAGATATCTCCAAGTCTAAAAATACTTATCCACTGTTAGTCCAAAATGTTAAATAACTATTAATTCCCCTTCAGGGCCAGGTTTTAAACCAGGCTGTAGAGATGTATTGTGTGAAGGAGGATGTGAAACACTGTCACGTGCCACTCATGGCACAGCACAAGGCAAAGATGAAGTGTACTATTTAGTAGTGGGAAGAATTGGAACACTGGCTTGTGAACCTTTTAAAGCTCCAAGCTAATTGGCCAGGACCCATTTGGCAGGCTACAGTAGAAGAAATGGCAGGGATGACAGGATCTGCTTAGTACTACTGAAGCTGGTAAGAAAAATGGATTACATGCTGGGCTTTGCATGTTTGGTTGGCTTTTTTTGATTTGTTTTGGGTTTTTTTCCTAAATTTTTTTTACAAATTTTTAAAAATAAAGAGCTGAAAAGTTTTTATTCAGAATGTCACCTGGATGTTTCACAGGAGTCACAGTTTCTAAAGTTTTTATGGGAATTTAGTGTGTTAATTCCCCTTAACTGGCTGAATTGTCTGGTTAAACTACATTTCCCATTGCACCTCAGAGCTTCTACATGCTAAGAGAGTAGATACTAAGGCAAAAGAGCTCCTGAACACAACCAACCAGGAAGACACACTCCAAGAGGTAGATCCATGAATTAAGATATTTGTGTTTGCTCATATAACTGGGGGGTAAGAAGAGTTGTTCCACAGATTTATTATTGGTGAAAGAAAGGACAGGAGTGTGCTGCTGCTCCTGCATCTCAGGTGGGAGATCTTATGGAAGACATTAGAGATCCAACGGTGAAATAAATAGCTTGGATGCTCATCTAAACTTTTCTGTGGGTGTTTTCTCCACCCAAGTGCCTTTTGCGCACCAAAGTAAACACCCTCATCCACAGGTTGGATGTGGTCCTGAGGAGCCCAGGGGTGCCTCAGCAGCAGCAGTTAGCAAGGAGAGATGGCAAGGAGGCTTCATCCTATGGTTTGTGAAGTTTTCCAGGCTGCAGAGAGTGGTGCCTCAAGCACTTTTATGTTTACATGTGGGAGAGAAAGGGTGGTGCTGCCTCAGTCTGGGTAGAGGGGGCAGCTGCTCTGGGCTGGCAGCAGGTAAGTGGCAGATTGGGAGGCAGCTGGGGGAAGGAGCCCATCTCCAGTGGTCCTGCCTTACGTGCCTTTGTAGGTTTTTCCATACCTAAGTGAGCTGCAGCAGGCAGCTGCTGCTGGGTGTCCCAGAAGCCTCTTGTCAGAGCACATGTTGATGACAGCATCCTCACATCTTTTTAAGCACTTCTGAGGCACACAGGCCAAAAGGAGGTGTTACAGGGACAGCACTGGAAGCAGAGACCAGCTTTCATAAGGTCAGTGCTGCTCCTTGATTGGCAGGGTGGCAGCTTCTGATCAATAACTGCAAGGGGTTATTGATTCAGCCACCAATCTGAACTCTTAATTGCTGATATTAAATGTCAGAAACTTTCAGAGTTTAAGCCATATGACTGTAATCTCTTATTCCAGAAGATCTGCAGTAGCAAGCTCTCATCAAGCTTTGTGTGGCAAGGGTGTGTTCTCAGCTCAGCTGCTGCACACTGGGAATGATGTAGCTGGCTTTAGTGGGGCTGCTCTGGGCTTGCTCGGTGGGAGGGAGGTTGCTGTCTGTCCCATGGCATCTTTCTGCTGCACATCAGCCAAAATTAAACCAGAATAACAAAGAAGAGCCCTTCTCTCCCACTAGCAGAAACTAGAGTCCTCTATCTGGTGAAATCCTTGCTTTAAGCACCTCAGAAGGTCAGGAGATTAAGTTTTCCTTGTTAGGCCTGTATAAATATATGCATATAAAGAGAAACACAGCAGGTGAGCATTTCATAGATATATATTTTTCTTACGTATGTGCTATGAACCTTTGTACAGAAAAGGAAAATAATTCATCCTTATGCTTTATATCTACATGTCTGTTTGCATGAGTTAAATGCACACAAGTGCTCTGAGGATACCTGTGACAGTCTCTAGCAACTGCTTGAGTTGTCTTTCTGATACTTATTAAAAGTTTGAATCTCTTTCCTGATCATATAATAACTTGCTCTCCATGTCCAATACTTTTGTCATTCTTTTGTCTTTGTAGAATCATAGAATCATTTGTCCTGGAGGAAAACAGTCTGATTAAGCCCAACTGTAAATTCAGCCCTGCCAAGCACATCCTAGCACAACGTCTATATAGTTAGGGATTTTCTCCCCCTTTTTAATTCCTTTGCATTTATCAGCGCTGAATTTCACCTGCCATTTTTTTGCCCTATCATTCAACGTCAGGAGATTTGTGCTTCTAGCTGTCAGATTTATTTTAGTTACCCTGACTACCTCAATCCCATCAACAGAGTTTTGTCTCTACTGCAACAGAAAGGATTCCGGTGGGACTCCTTTCGTCACCTGCCTCTAATAAAATCTGAGCATTCATTACTACACTTCACATCTACTTCTTTAGGCAGTTATTAACCCAAGAAAAGCATTTCCTACTCCTTTCTGCAATACCCTGGTTTCTTTACAAGCCTTTGGTAAGGGACTTTTCAAAAATCCAAGTGTGCTTTTATCCATATGCTTGCTGACTCTTTAAAAGCACTATAATAAATTTTGTAAGGGATAACTACCTCCTATAAAAGTTGTGTTGCCTCTTTCACATTACATTATATTCATCTACTTGCCTGCCAGTTCTGTTCTTGATTACAGTTCTTTCCAATTAGCTTGATACTGTGTCACACTTGCTGGTTTGCAGTTCCCCATTTCTAAAACTCAAAAAAAAAATCCTGATAAAAAGGTTTCCTCTTGAGCAAGAGCTAATAATCAAATTAAAGATGACCATGGAGTACTCTTGATTGCTAATAACACTTGTGAGTTTAGAAGGAGGAGTTATTTCAAGTTACTGAGTATAACTTTATTTTCTTAAAAAATTTTTGGCTATTTATAATCTGAAGAAATCATTAAAGGTAGAAACTAAATCTTAATATCTGTCTCTCTGGATGGTGAATCAGGGTTGATTCCCTTCATTTAGTCTCTTGAACTGGGTTGTTTGTCATGTCATAATTAAAGAAAAAAAATGGAAAAATGGACGATTCTTTGTTATGATCATTTCATTCTCAGAAAGAGGGAATTGCATTAAATGCAAAACAGTACACAAACAATGATTACCTCAGTCTCCTGCATATTTCTTTATAAAGGGTTTTGGGAGATATTACACCTTGGAGGCTCAGCTGATTCTTGAGGGAACCAAGTACTGTATTATCAAAATTAGTAACAGACAAGTAATATTGTATCACAGGTAATTAAAATAATCTATAGATGGGCAAATTCATTAAAGGGGTGGTGAATCCTATTTGGTGTATCATAGACAACGTAAGCAATTTATAAATGGGCAAATGTGACTAATCTTAAATAAATACGATGAAACCAAAGAAAGCCTTTAAGTCAGTTAATCAAAAGAAGCCAGTCAAGCAGTTGTCTTGCAGCAGGCAAATCAATGAATATCAAGAACCTTAAATCTGTATTAAATCCCATTACTTATCTTTGTTTACCAAATTGTAACTTCAGTGCCCTCTCCAGGAATATATAGTCTAAAAAAGCTGGTGTTCAAGAGTAAAAAACCCTCAGCCATGTACATGGCAACAACACTTCCACATCCTGGTAGAACTGTTCAAAAAGAATTTAAATTAAGTTCTGTGGCAAAACTTTCCAGCTGCACATCACCTCTTCAAATGTCACCTCAGTGATGTAATCACATGGTAGGAATAATGCTGATTTATTGAATACTGCTGTTTTATTTTGAGTCGTACTGTCTTTGTTCTCAGTCCTCCTTCTTAGGCCTCTGGTTGCTGAAAACTCCCAGGAGTGAACTGGAAAAGCTGTTGGCCATACTATAAAGCTGAGCAGTAGGAGAGCTGCCTCTTTATTTCAGAGGATTTTATAACCTTCTCTCTTACTTTAGGCAGGGAAAAATGTGCATCTCTTTCAGGCTTCACTGGATTCAAAATCAGCCCTTTTCATCTACTCCTTAACACCTCCATGGCTTTAGAAACATAGCCCAGGACTATGCAGTCAATTTAATACGTATATAGGACACTTCTAACTGGCTTTTGTATGTATGTGTATCTGGAAAGAATGACTCAGAGTTCCTTTCAAGGCAAGGTTTTACATTTTTGCATTTATTTGAGCCACTTAGTTACATGAAGCTCAGTACAATCTGAAATTCTGCTTCAATTTAAGTTGCAGTTAACTTCCCTTTTACAAAAGAACAAGGGAACAGTCTAACATTTCTCATAAAAATCTTTTAAGACTTGGTTTTCAAAAGGGCTTTCCAAATTGAATGAACATGAAAAACCACTTCTGTTTAACTTACTAACCTGTGTGTACAAGCTTAGTCTCTTTTGTTTTTTCTTTGATTTCCCATTTGGTAAGGAAGGCTATAGCTATGACATCAGTTCCTGGCAAGAACAATGGTTCAACTTTTCAGCTAAGTTTATTAGAACATGCAAGAATTTGGTTAAAACACACTAAACCTAAATGAATAAGCAGAACTAGGAAGGAACACAGTGTTCTATTCAGTAGAGCACACTTCTGCTCTGCCTGAACAATGGCCATAACAAGCTCTCTCTTTTTTCAGCCTAATCTTCAGCATAGGTCAAGCTTAATGAGTACATCCAGTACTAAACAACAAATGCATGTCTTACTGAAATATTCATCTGGTATTGTACACAGAACAGCACACAGTCTTATATTTGAAAGGTTTCCTGTTAATAACCAGTCATTTCACAAGTGCAGTTCCTCTCTGTCCATGAGGCTGGATAAGGCTTCTGTAAACTGCAAGTCAAGGTAAGGCAAGTTTTTATGGTCCTAAATTGTTTGCCTCCCACACTGAACAGTCTCTCATTTCTCTGAGGGAAATAAATAAGCCTTTAAAAGCTATTAAATAAAGACAAAGTCTATACAAGTTTAGGTGTTTAAGGCATCTGGACACAATCTCCCCTTGGGAAGAACCCTATAAAGAAACCAACCTTTCCTTATTGACCTACAGGAAAGTTCATCTCACTTGTCTTCAACTGTATGGATTTAGCATCTCATTGGGTTGGTCAGTTAGGATGTGCCCTGTGTCAGACAAGCAGCTGCAGGACACTGTGCTTTGGTTGGCTTCATGTCATATGTCAAAAAAATTACAAAGGTCACATGGGATAAAAGCATCCTGTATTCACTACAGGGGGAATCTGTGAGTTTAGATTAGACTCCTTTCTCTTAGATAATAAAGCATGGTAAAATTAAGCCCAATTTTATTTTACAATACCTGCCTCAGTTACTGCTAAATGTTAGGCTCGTACAATGTACAAATTAAAATATTATATTTATAGATAGATGTCTCAGAAGAATTTTACTATTTCATGGTTATCAGGAGATCAAAACAAGAAGCATCTATAAGAATAAAAGAAAACACATTTAATATAGAAGTAATTGCCTTCTCCTCTAAAGCCTTTTTGAGTTATAAATATGCTTCTGAAGGTTCAAAAGTTGAGAGCATTTTTAGAAGAAACATGTTCAATAAGAAATCATCAGGAAGACATGACTTTATTTCAACAAGAAGTTTTTTTTTAGAGTGTGGAATGAGAGTTGTTTATGATATATTCTGTTAACATATCCCTACATTACTCTTTGCTCTTTACGTTTTTGAAAGTCAGGATTCTTTCTAAAGCATATTTTATAAAAATCTGTTTTTCTGAGATTATGATAATGTCTCTACCAGCTGGATGTCTAGTACGAGGAGTCTTGTTCTTTAAGGAGACATTCATGCTAGTAGCTTGATTCTTGACCAAATGGCTCCTAGTTTTACAAATGTATTGCATTTGCAACATTATACTTATGGGCTTTTATTTAATATTCTATACAAAGCAAAAAATATAATGCTTATATCAATTCTAGTTTAAAATCCAGTTTAAATCTACTAAAAAGATGTTAATGATTTTCTTTTTGAAAGTGTTTTTTTAATAAGTGCTATAAAATATTCAATGTTTATAAATATATTGGCAAGAATAGCTGAAGACAGTGAAAGCTAAAACATGTTATAATTATAGAAGCTGACTTTCAGACTTCATATAATACTGGCTGTTCTATAGCCTGTAGTATTATCCTCCTCTAACATGTACAGCTGATTCTTGGATAAAAGAAATGGGACCAGAATGGACGATTTTTAATTAGCTTGAATATTTGAATAGCCTAAATATTTTAGTAAAATACACACCCAGATACTTTTAAACCTATTTTAAACATAGGAGATTTAAAACAATTACAAAGCTATTTTAAAATTTTCCAGCAAGCTACTAAGCACCCAAAGTAAATTCTGCTAATAATATGTTCCAATGCTATCAAGGATCAGCAGTGATTGCATGCCCCTTTTAGAATTCTGCTCTCCTTCAGGGTAGTGCTACAGCAATAAAGCAGTGTCTCCCAGAGTATAAGATCTAATAATTTTACTTATTTAGGTATCTATTCAAAAACAAAGAAAAAATTACATTTTATGTTTTCTGACAGTTGAAAATTTTCATGAATTCTCCCTTTGGATGGAATTAAACATATACTA
This sequence comes from Vidua macroura, assembly GCF_024509145.1. NCBI lineage: Eukaryota > Metazoa > Chordata > Aves > Passeriformes > Viduidae > Vidua > Vidua macroura. Next base: position 6,540,928 of record NC_071611.1, read on the forward strand.
AAAGGAATAGAATATCTTGGAGATCTAAAGGTGATGATTTTCTTTATGGGAATAAAGACAGAATAGAGGTAGCTAGAGGGGAGGAAGAATACTAAAACTTTGTGTTCCTTTGTTTGTGTGTATAAAGAAGACTGCTATTTCAAAAAGTCAAATATATTTTTTAAAAAGTTTTTAGTGTCTGAGTCAGAAAAAGAGCCACCAGTGCATATGGGAACTTCAACAGATATGCCACCAATAATGATATTCCTAGAAATACCTTTTCCTCTTGTATATATATGTACCTGATATTATCTGAAGCATTCGAAAATGTGTTTGTGTACAGCAGCAGTATAATAGGATTTTGTGAATTGTTCTTATCTAAGTGTTATATATGCATCCAGAGGGAAAACTTTACTTTAACCAGGTGCATTATCAGAAAATAACAATCTGGGGCATAAGCATCCCAAGTGTGCACCTTTTTTATGGTGTCAAACAAAGCAAACAATACACATATTTTCCCATTATTTTATGTTTGATTTTTTATTATTATTATTATTATTACGTTAAGCCAACTGTGTTGGATTTGTAAATGGGCTATGAATGTTACACTATAGCATCTGCTTATCCAAACAAGTCTCTCCTGATAATGGTGCCCAGCAATGCAGGCCAGGAAGTGGCAGTGGGAGATGAAAAAAAGGGTATGTCTCTGCCAGTGGTCACAGGTTTCACCTCAGGCATGAATGCAATGAGCAATTCAACACAAAAGAGTTGTTTTCAAAAAGCTATTTCCAACTTGACAGCATGAATACAATCCCCCAAACTGTCCAAAAATTAAGATCAGGGAGACAATGGTTGTTTCTGTTAAAAGTCACATTCCTGTGAGAGCAGTGCATTGGAAATTGGGAGAAACAGGAATCAGTGATGAAAATAGGCAAATGTAGCAAACATTCTTTGTATCTTTGCTATGTACAAGAAACTTTTTTTTTTTTAACTTCAGCACTTCTTCACAGCAGTGTTATGTGTATATTCCCAGCAGTAGAAGACAAGCTGAGCAAGTTTTCATCAAAAGAAAGTTTGCAGGACTGCAGCACAAAAGAAAGAAAGATTGATCTAACTACTAAGATGAGAAAAAAACACACGTTTTACAGAGCTTATGGATAGGCAATTGCCATTTTCTTGGTGACAATGTCTGTATTAATCAGCTTTTCACCTAAACTTGGAACAGAGGCAAAGCAGTTTTATTAGAGTCAACCCTTTAACGGAGTGATTTCTGTGAGTTCCAGTTACCAGATGCTAGAATCTTCTTAATCCAGATGGTGATAGAAAAGAGATATAGAGAGGTGTGGATGATCAAAAGTGGAAAAGATTCCATCAAGATCATAATAAATATTGCTTTTCATTTAACACTCTTGCTACAAAAAATCTTATGCTTGACTTGAACCGCAGCTGTCAAAGCCTTGCTGTGGCCTTTCTTTTCATTAGCTGTAGGGGTAAGCTACTTTCAGAGGGCAGGTTGAACCCTTCTGCAACCCAATGGGTAAATTTAGTGTTAGAAGTAAAATAAACAGAAGGTTCTCCATGTTCGAGAAAGCATCTTTTTTTTCCAGACATCTAAAGCAAGGAAAGTAGAGACTCCGTGTCACACTTTCAAGAAGTACCTATTTCACTGCATGATAAGAGTGTTTATACTCACTCATTCCTTACACTCATGAAAATTAACAAGATTCACTGCAGCTGCAGTGGTGAAAGACGTGTGTTTTCCAGACAGGATGCCTTCCTACTTTAGTCTCTTAGTCGGTGTGGCTGTAACTGATATTTTACTTTTTGGATAGTTTTTCAATTTCCACTTGGCATGGTAAGTTCCTGGTACACTTGCAGCATTACTACAGCAGCTCCCATGCTAGAAGTCCCCACTGAGGAGAAAATGTTTAATATTCCTCCTCTCCCTTTGCAGTGAAACATTTGGGAAGCACCACAAAAACAAATGCACACGGGTTGGTAAAAAGTAATTTGATACCTTTACACCACGCAGATGCAGGAGTAATTGGAGCCTGGTTTTTCAAGGTCCCCTGATGACTTAGTCCTGAGGTTGAGAAAAAAAAAACATGTTGATAAATTATTACTTTTCTTTTGGTTTTCTTTTTTTTTTTTTTTTTTTTTTTCCTGAAGGGGAACTTTTATTCCCATGTGTTGGTTTTAGGTACTTACCACATCTGCCCATCCAAAAGAGGAGTTAAAATTGTTGTGTTGAATTCCAGAAATTAAATTCTTTTTATGTGATGAGATGGATTGCAGTTGAACAGCCCTCAAAACATGATGATAATAGCTGGTATGAATCACTGGTTCTGGAGAGTAGAAGCACCTTGAGTGCTTCTAATGCATGCTAATAAGTCTTCTGTAGTCTGTAAGGTAGTTTGGCTACCACAGGTTTTGATTCTATGATTCTACATTCATAGCACAGTAGCACCAATGCCTCTGTCCATTGACTTCAGTAACATTGCTTTTCCAAGTAATTGCTATCCAAGCTGAGTAAAATCTGCGGAGTGTGATCAGTGGTTTGTGAAGCAACTAAGTGCTTTGCAGCGGAGTTTTAATATAGCTAAGAAAAATGATGTAACAAAGATATCTATTTATATTTAAAAGTGATACTGTAAATAGTTAGGATTCCATTTAATGCATTGAAAAGTTAGGTAACATGAAAAACAACCTGATAACAGGCAGGCTTTCAAATCCATTAAGTGCATTTGAATATTGCATTCTAAATGTCCATCACTATTAAAGGATTTTATGTGAGAGTACAAATATATAGGCCTTAAAAAAATCTACACTGAATAAAAAGACATTAATAAAATAGCAGCTTACAGAGTTTCTTCTTTGACTACTCTTTCTTCTTCCTTTTAATCTTTATTTGACACTTTATTAAAAGTCCAGAGCTCAGGATTTCAACCCCTGGTTAATCACCACTTAATCATTTGGCACAAGTTAAAGACACATCTCTGCTGCATTGGTTTCCCCCTATACTACTCTCCTGATTAACCATCAGGAATTGCTTCCTTTTCCCAATTATATCTCTAATTTAGATGTGGTCAACTGACCTTCTAAAATACTGCCTAGAGTACATACCACAGATACTAAAAAAAATTATATGGAAATGTGTCATCCTTGAAGCAGATGCCACTCTAAATTGTGTTGTGAGCTCCAGAGCAAGGATACAGGCATGGACTGGGAATAACTCAGTGTTTAATCCTGCTCACATAACTAAAAACCTAAACTTTAAGGAGCTTCTTTGTACCAGGATCCATGTGGTGACTAAGCTGAACAAATTAGGAAGCTGTGTGAGACTGTGTGGTGTTTCAAAATCTCACAATTACACCTTGGAGAAATTGTTCACGAATACCTATTTAGTGCTGACCACAGCTAATAGATGGATGTCAGGACTCACGTTTCCCCACGGCACTGCAGGAGTAGGGCTGGAACCAGTTTTCCTCCCACCTAACTTCTTCTGCCTTCCCTGCATGCCACTTCTCCCTCCTGTGAGTTTCAGAATTAATTTCAGCAGCGATATGTGATCAGGAATGTAGGAAATCTTTGAGCCAAGATGGATGCTTGACATAATGAGTCGTACAGCAACACCATGGAACTCGTCAACTGTGATCATCACCAGGGTGCTGAGAGTTTGGGATATTTTCTGTAAACACACACATCTTTATTTTTCCATGTGTTTTGCAAACTCGTATGGTGGAAGGCTTTTCACACTTTTAGCCTGCAGACTTCTATTGAGTGTGGAAGCAGGGTTTATAAATAGGACTTTTCTTTTTTCTTTTAATGCCATTTAGATCTCATTTTAGCAGAGTTTATAAACAAGCTACATTTGTTCTTTTTATTGGCTCAAGAGAACAGCTGTCTATCAAGCATTCCTGTTTACATGATCTCCTTTGGTAAGCCATGCTTAGAGACCTTCTGTGGGTTATCAGTAGCTGTTATATAAATAACAGCATATTGGATGAAATCTGTGATATTATTTCATGTGCATTTTTTTCCCTTACACTGAAGTTCTCTTGTAGGCAGTGGCCCAGAACCAGATCCATTCACCTCTGAAATGTCTCCAAAGTCCTCTTTACAGGCATTGTGTTAGATCCTGGCAGACAATGCCCCAGGGTTACACAGATCATATGCTGGCTATCTGTAGAGGACTGCATTTCAGCCATAATGAATTAAGTGATTTCTTTCTTCAAAAAGCAGGAGATGTTTGACAGAAAAGCTAAAAACACAGTGCCAAAGTGGGAGGTCTGTGCTGTCAAGAGGTGTCAAACTGACAGAACTGGAGACCTAAACCTTCTGTTCCCCTACAGCGAAAAACAGATTTCAAACCACGTCACATACTAGAAGCACTGGCAATGGAAGCATTCATGTATGTTAGCCACGATATAGAGGCACCAGATGTAGAGGCGTGAGGAGATTTTAGTTGCCATCTCAATTCCAGTCTCAACTTTAGAGATCTAGAATTTAGTTCCCCAGAACTTTGTCCAATACTGCACCTTTTATTTCTGTAACACTCTCCAATGCTTATCCCCAGCGCTCATTCAAATACAGGATTTTTGTTCCAAAGCAGTTGAAAATTCTACTTTTCATTGCCCAAACATTCCCCAATTATACAAGTGAAGTAAAACGTTCAGCACATGTTTAACTCCATCTTTTAGAAGTAGTAAATGTTCAAATTCATAAAGGGAACAGCCCAAGTTAAACATATGTTTAACCAGCATCCTGACTCAGTTGTTGCCCTGCATGTGGGGACTCAATGAAAATAAAAAAATAAATCCTAATTGTAATCCTGACTTTGGGCCAGGATTTTATTGAAATATTTATAAATAAAGACACGGTGGTATTTAATTATTTAAGAAACAAACTGGTTGTGGAAATTTCACAGAGATGTAAGGTCCTTGGACTTGTGCAAGAGATAAACTTGGCCCACTTTCCTGTGACTAATATATACAGTACAGAAAGAGAGAAAGGGTAAGGAAAAGCCATTTTCTTTCACAATGGGAACATATGATATTAAGGAAACTGAAAACTACATTTCTAAAATTGTTTCCATTTCAGTGTTCTGCCTATGGAGAATCGATATGCCAGAAGAGCATAGCCTTAAACATTAATATTACAGAATAAAATTTGGTTTTGATGGATTGATAGGCACATTTTCTTAAGGCCAAGCAATAATGAATACAACCCTTTTTTCCAGATAATCTGTCTTTCTCCTCTCCCTGCACAGAGGATGTAGAGTATAATATGATACCACTTGCCTGTATATAGAAACATCTGTTATCAGGCACCAAGAGGTTTCACTAGGATGCATGTCCTCAACCCCACATATCCAACTGAAACAGCAAGGGGAAATCAGAATACAGGAAAATGCTGTTGTTTGCTCCGTTTCAGCTGCAGCAAGCCAGTCAATTAAGAAAGCTTGGCTGATGTCATTGTGGCTAATAATTCCCAGTGGATTTTACTCTGCCCTAACTACACAGTCCCTAAGCAGGCTGAGTTTAAAAGCAAATCCATGTACACCCATTTCAACCTGTAGTTTTACATCATGTCACAGTTGATTTTCTTTGTGAATCAGCAAAAGCTAGTAAGTGCTTCCCTAGTAATTCTGATCTTACACATGGACAGATTAAAAATAATAATTTAGTTGTTGTACCAATATTTGGTGATTCTTTACAGGGAAGAAGCATGCACCCATATTTCTGGGGCATCTCTAAATTTCTATGGCGTTGAGAGATGCTTCCAAGATCACTGGGTATGCACTGAAGTTGTATTTCAAATTTGTGTGTGTTTCACTGTCAGACACATTTTTATTCACTTTTATATTTACAGAAGAGTTAATTCTGATTCCATAAATTCCCTCTTTTCCTTCCTGTGTCCTTCCCACTTAACAATGACAAAGTCAAATTTGAGTGTCCTTCAGAGGGAGAAGAAACCACTGGACCCAAGTAAAAAGAGTTTTTTGCAATGCTGTTTTCCTGTTCAAATATATGTACAGAGAGGGTTGGTAATGTGGAGAAAACAATTCTGCTCTTTTGGATAAGCCATGTTAGGATATTTATAGCGTAAGTCGTTTTACTCTGTCATGACATAATTTACGCAGAATTCAGGGAAAAGGCTGACCTTTCATGGAATGTCACTTTGTAACAGCTCACAGTTTAGACTAACCATTTTTTAAAATTAAGGGTGGGGAGGAGTAGTCTCAGTCTGCCACAATGAAAACTGGGGGGGATCTGTCCTAACTCCCGCCAGCATCCTTAGATTCAAACAGCTGTTCTGACAGAGTCAAAATCAGTGGAAGAAAAAAAAATGGAAGGGAAGAACCTTCTTAAAGAAAAGTTAAAGTCAGCGTAAGAGTCCAGTTAGAAATCAGAATTGTGAAAAGTCCAAAGCAATTTTGTCATCCCCTGAGATTCTTGGCAGCTTATCTAGCATCTCCCAGGATTTCTGCTCACAAGAACAGAGCACAATATTGTAGACATTGATTGCATTTTAGTATTGTATTCTGAGTGCTGACTGAGGGACTGCATTAGTACAGCAGACAACGAAACCTGACTCACCCAAAACTTATAATTGTCTTGGATAAGATTAAACATATCACCACTGAACTGTTTGTGCTATGTTATTGCTGAAAAACCCCAGGCTTTTGGCAAACTCTGGTTTGTGTCTGGAACAGAGAAGGAACTTACCCTTTAAGTCCCAAGGGCTTAGAAACTAAAGCTTCCTTGAGAAGACTACAAGCTAAAACTTAATGCTGCAGTATTACGTGTTGATTCACAATAATATCAGCATTTGCACATTGTAATATGACTTAGGGATATGTTATTGATTTTCTTTCCTAAGCATCCAGTAATCAGCATCTCGGCTAAGGTTCCTCTATCCTTCCATATGTTGTACAGCAAGTCATTGTACCTCCACAGAACCGATCCTTTCTTATTTCTTTTTAGGTTATTGCAGCCCCCAGCCTGTGCCAGGTGCTTCCCAAAGAACAAAGCTTAGGAAGTAGCTTTGAGATCTATGTAAAAACTCATTATAATGATATTTTTTCCTTCTTCTTTGTATTGAACTGTACCTTTCAACTAGTGAATTCAGCAGAGTTAGCAACTTACACCAAAAAATTGGTCTTTTGTTAAACTTTTTCAAGCTTTCTTTTCTCTCTCATTTTGAGTGGAAAGAGATAGAGGTTCATCGGTTGGTTGTTTAATGAAATTCTCTTCATTCTTTTTTCTTTTCCTTTTCTTTTTCCTCAAGAATAAACAGATGGCTTTGTAGCTAAAAATATGATATAACACACCTCCGGTCAAAGTCTTCTGAAGCATATCTGTTCTTACTTATTTTTCTCTACAACCATAAATGTCCCAAATACTTTACAGAAATCATACCTGACTCTCACCTGGAAATGAGGAATAAGATTTTTAGTGGGTTTCTTTGTAGGCCTTTCCACACCTATCCATTTTGACTGAAGGTTGTACACACAGAACTAAAAGGTCTCCTACTCTTGATAAACTCCTGCTTTTGAGCCCTCTGTGGACATATCTTTTAGCTGAATGGCTATTTATGTTCAGAGAGTAAATTTTTTTTCTTTCAATCTGTCATAGAACAAAAAGTTTATAAGTTTATTGTTGTTTGTTTATTTCTTTACAGCTTATAATGCATTTTCAGTATCCTGTTTTTGTTTAGGATAACCTGGTTTCAGATGGGACAATCCTATAGGCCTGCACTGAAATGCAGATAATTATCAAAGTGGAGGCTTTTATGACCTTGAAAATTAGCTGAAAAATAGATTATTACCTTTCTCCTTCTTAGCAAAAAACACATAGGTACAGAGTACATTTTAATAAAAAATTCTTAATAGCCAAGCACTTTCCTACTGTTAGCCAGTTAGTGTGGATGGAGTTAAAGTAACAGAGATATTTCTGCTTTGGAAACCCCAAGATCTCACATATCTATACATGCACTTATTTATTTATTCATTTACTTACTTATTACTGTATTTCTAAGAATCTGTGCATGCACATGAATTTTGTGTGATGGGAAATGTTAATGTTATGTTAAAGAAGAGGGTTGGAAACCTTTTCATCTATCTTCTACAATCAGGATTTATTCTATGACCTTTAATAAATCAATTCTTGATGTGTCAGTTTCCCCACTGGTTAGATTTTGATTAATAATGACCCTTAATATAATTTCTGTAGTTCAGAAAAGGGTGATGAAAGTGAAGGTCCAGTCCTGGCAACTTTTACTTCATCAGGTCGCACTTACTCCTGAGAATGGTTTTGTAAACCTCAGTAGAAACTGCCTCAGCTGAGAAGTTTACGTGAATAAGTATGATTTATTTAATATCTGCCAACTTTTTTCAATTTTTGAGGTTTAACTTGGCATTTAAGTGAAAATTGTTTTTTACTTATGAAGGTATTTTTTTAGCCCATCATGCCTTATGAAAACGCAGATAATTTAGCATCCTTTCTAATGATGGAAGAGCTGTGATAGTTTGATGCCACTTGGCTACAGTTTAGGTATTTTTTATTTGGAGGTGGGGTGGGGAAGAACTTGTTATCTCTGTGTAATTTTTGCCAGCATGGGTTTACACCTTCAGACAAAGGCTCAAGTTGACTGATGACATTCCCATCTAAGGTAGACAGCAAAACTCTTTCCAAAATCTAGCTGCTATACAGTTATACACATGCAAAATTACTCATTCTTTATTGCAGTGGCATCCAAGATTGTTACAAGAGCTATGACAGTGTCCAAAACAAAGGATGCACTCCAAATCAGTTTAGTTGTGAGGGAAAAAATGGCAGAAATTAAAAGTCTAAGACATATTCTTACCATCTCCTGGCTATATTCAGGGATTTCAGAAGGTCTCAGTTTTCATACCAGGAAGTCAACACTTTATTCTTTAACATCTGAACAATGATATAACTCATAAATTATGATACGCTTCTCTGTTTCAAGAAAATACATGTTTCGACAGCTTTATCAAAATGCATAGCAGAGGAATTTTGATGTAGATTCTTCCCACAGCTTCAGGATACTGCCTATGGTTGGCTTTATAGGCATTTCAGGCAAAACTCTTCTCTTTCTAGCGGGACAAATCTGTTTTTCTCTGTCTTTGCATAGATACTGGAATCTATATTAGGTGTGATGCAGTGATGAGTCAAGGTATGAGTCTCAAGCATTTTAATGTAACAAACTCACAGTGCTAGTTGTCCTTATGAAATTATCCAGAAATTCCATAATTTTTATTTTGCAGAACTTAATCCATTACATCAGTGCAGTTTTCAGCTGGGCCTAGAAAGTGATAACTACCATGATCATTTCTTTCTTTCTTTCTATCTTTCTATCTTTCTTTCTTTCTTTCTTTCTTTCTTTCTTTCTTTCTTTCTTTCTTTCTTTCTTTCTTTCTTTCTTTCTTTCTTTCTTTCTTTCTTTCTTTCTTTCTTTCTTTCTTTCTTTCTTTCTTTCTTTCTTTCTTTCTTTCTTTCTTTCTTTCTTTCTTTCTTTCTTTCTTTCTTTCTTTCTTTCTTTCTTTCTTCTTTCTTTCTTTCTTTCTTTCTTTCTTCTTTCTTTCTTTCTTTCTTTCTTTCTTTCTTTCTTTCTTTCTTTCTTTCTTTCTTTCTTTCTTTCTTTCTTTCTTTCTTTCTTTCTTTTTATTTTTATTTCAAAAATCAATATTATAGTCATTTTCTACCCTTTCTGTTACCTCTTCAGATTTTCAATTACTTTTCTGAAGTATTTTTCTTGGATAAAATTAAACCAAATACTGCTGATCTTGACAAGTAATGACACATGCCCTATGAACTTAGTAGCTCTTTCTGTGCTCTGAAAGAAGTCCTTCAAGAAGCAAAGGTGTGTATTTGTTCTTCTAATACTTCTTTCCTCAGGAAATAGAAAACTAAACTACCATGCCTCTTGACACATCAGAAACAACTTCTGCTGAACTTTCAGTATTACTTTCCATCAGATCATGCCCATTACTAGTAGACTATGCTACTAGATATTTCTAATTTTTACAGAATTTGTAAATTAGATCCCCTAAAATTCTTCACCAAGCAAAGATCTTGAGCCCCTTCTCAACTTAAATCATATAAATGCATTACCAGGCAGGACCCTGGGGACAGGATGGGACATCAGGCCATGCTCTGAGATGTTGCAGTACAAGAAGTATTTACACACTGAGTCACAATGAAGGAAAAATAATTTCCTGCCTCCAGAAATGGGCCAAGTCACATTACTTCCTTTCTGTATTTTCAAACCAAAATACAACTTAATTTCAAGTTTCTTTGGTCATTTCAAAGTTAAGAGATAGAAAAGGAAAAAAAAAAAGAAAAAATGCAAATTGGTCCTTCTGCTTCTCTCCAATGTTTTTGGAGGGTTTTCTTCAGTGACAAAAAAAAAAAAAAAATCTTTTTTGGGTCTACCAGCCAAGTGAAAAATCAATTAGTTACACAGGTCTGGCTATTTATTAGGATTAGCTATCAGACAATATATGCTTTTTGTTCATTATTTTTCCCCATAATAGAACATATCATGGACCACAGTACTATTGAAGTTTTGTTTACATCTGTACAAAGTAGCATTTTTAGCACCATTCTTCAAGGTGCCGACAAAAACAATGTAATAAAAGAGAAGAAGAAGGAGAAGAAATTCCACCTATATTTTAAAAATATATGTGTAGCTTCTGGGGAAAAAAATAAGTGATTTAAAGATAACCCTAGAATGTTCAGCACTCAGTTCTTGTTACATGAAATCTTAAAGAGAGACTACATTTGACACACACACACACACACACACACACCCATTTAGTGAGGTTCTGTTTGGCTACCATCAAGTTCAACTGCTCACATCCTAGTTGGACTAATAGTTTTGGGTTTTTTTTTTCCCTGGTAAGAAACTATTTAGAGGCTAAAGAATACCCTACTATTTTCAGATTGGAAATGCACAAATATTCTGTATGATCTTTCTCTGTCCCTCTTTTTCCAGTAGCAACAAATTTCTTCTCAAAACCTATTTTTTTCCTAGAATATTTCTATGCTGCAGCCTATTAAGCATCCTAGTTTCAATATGCTCAAATAACCACCAAACATGTAATCAGGACCAGTTAAGTACATGAGTTTGCCAGGTGAAGAGGAAATAACATGGGGGCAAACCATCAGCTGCTGTGAAGCAGTCCAGTTCCACTGGGTTCAGCACAAGAATTTCTGGTTATAAGAGAGACCTCACTACAAAATCTCCTCTGCTGGGAGGCACTCAGTAAGAGATACCTGAGAATAGAATGCATATTTAAGAGTAGTTTAAGGAAGGCAGCTTACAGGCAAGGATCATATTAAAAAAAAATATAAATAAAGTCATCTCTCTGCTGCCACCTGAGCTGCTCACTATGGAAAAATAACAACTGATGTACAGGGAAGTTGACAAGGAATACAAGGAAGCACAACTTCTTGTGTGCTGCCTTGGACTAGTTAATATTCATCAGCAAAGGTCAAAGCCTTAAACAGAAAGGTTAGTTCCGGGGAATTGTATGGAATAACAAGAATCAGTACAGCCCAGAAGTGTTTAACTTGGGATTCAAGGGTCAAGGTTTCCAACACCTGAAATTTCACATGTGGCTGGATTTTTAGATGCTGCACTGTTTTCTAATTGCTATAAATCTTGTGGGTTTTTAAGCACATAATCTGCATTCTGAAAAACACAGTTACTAGTTACCAGGAACCCAATGTATTATTAATTTATTTAATGCTGATGGACTGAATTGTGTAATGGGTAAAGACAGTCAAGGATCAGTGATTGGCAGGAATAAACCAGTTTCACTGAATGGGGACAGAGAGGATTTTATTCAAGGAAATGGCAGTGAAACCATCCTAATAAATAACCAAGCTGAGTTGACTCAAGCACTTATAATGCCAATGTCTGTGATAAGCAATGGAAACATTAATATAAAATGCTTCACCATAAACGAATACGGTAGAGTTCAGAATGATATATTGCAGCACAGCCATCCCTAGCATGGCATGCTTTTAAAGTGATGCTTATAATAATTTTTATTTTGCTAACAATAGGGGGGGGGGAAGAACAGAACAGCAAAAATTGTTATCTACTAAAAGGAACTGCAATAGCAAAATTTCCTGATAAGAACCTACATAAGGATTTAGCCACAGCAAGAGAACTGTGCTCAGATACAAATGCAGTAACTAGGAATGTGGTTGTAGCTTGTTCATTTCTAATCCTAGCTGTATGTTACAGTCAGATGGTGAAAGCAGTCATTTCATGAAATAACTGAAATTTTCAGATATTTCATGAAATGACCAGCATTATGGCTGTTCTACTACACTCTTAGACTGTTTCACTCCGTCATTAAATTAAATGACTGGTGTTATTGTCAAAGTCACATTGGTGTGATTTTTACCACTTATATTTAGGCACCTGAACCTAGATGTATAGGGTCAATTTAGGCTCTTACAGTCATTGGAGAAAAGGTGGCATGTCCAGCTGGTAACCTAGCTGATCT